>NC_083770.1:51535502-51540502 GCF_963514075.1 Conger conger | reverse complement strand
TCTTAAACTTAACTGTGGTCTTTTTAGGTCCTCACCGCCACCCGTCATAACATTTTGAGCTCACAGTTTTGTTATCAGTTGAGCTGCATTACTGGCAAGTGCCATTTCAGATTTAACATTCCAAAATGTTTAAATTCAGCAATTAGTCCTGTTAACAAAACAAAAGGGTAAGCTTGTCCCTGTGAGTGTACAGCACATGTGCATCATTGTTATACCATCAAATATAGATCATAGAGTTGGGTGAATGGACTTTCTTTTTCTTTTTTACAAGATAACATTCAATATTTACCTAATATAGTTCTGCTGTATTACAGTAATCAAGGCCTGCTCATGTGTCACTGTTTTTATATCCCTTTCTGCCACACTTCTTAAGATAAAAACAAGCTCATCATATATTATATTAAAATAACTTTCATCAGATGTAAAGCAGTCAATATCATTCTCAACATGTCTGTCTTGTGTGTTTCTGGTGAACTCACACTGAAACTCATCTTAATGAGAAGAAAAATATTTGCTGGAATAGTTAAAACATTCATGGGAAATTTGGAGGGTTGAATAATGGCAGATTAATTAACAAAACTAAATACCTTTGGCTGACCTTCATGTGCAGCTGAATATATTACTGTTACTGACAAAAATCCCAAAACTGTCAAAATACAGTCTTAATGTCATCTCATGTCACTCACATTCTGTCACTCAGAATCCAGCTGAAAGGTATTCATGTATACTATGACTATGAAAGGTACTTCTATCATTGCATCTCCAGAAGTATCAAACCTGAGAATATTCAGCCAAAATTTATGTCAAAGGATGGATAATGGTACCACACTACACCCACTTCCTCAACTTTTATGTAGGCAAGCTGGACACCTCTCCAAACCTACTGCAGAGAGAACAGGGAGCAGCACGTACCTCTGTGTCAGCAGCAGGAGAATGTACTCATCAACTGACTCCCTGACAGCTGGAGACCGCTGATAAAAGCCTTCTGGTGGGGCACAGGAAACAGGAAGCGTTCTCCGACACTGTGCTGCTGCACCTCCTATTAGGGACCCCGTGACAGTTTGTGCAGCGAACATGGGGAAAGCACACAATGAAGTGGAGGAAATCCTCTCAGGAAATTAAATGTTTCCAGGTTAAATTAATTATACTCTTTATTGTCTCTATTCAGACAAATAAGTGCCACCTACAGGATGTGTGTGTGTGGCTTTTCCACGCTCTGCACTGCATGTATGCGTTTTCTCCCTGTGTATGAAGTAAAAGGACAGGTTCACTGCGGTCAGGGCCTATACAGCTTTTTTATTGCTGACAAATGTTCTTTGTGATTACTGGTCCCTTCCATACCTTCTCTGCCTGAGAACAGATGGTGCCTTTGAGTGAATCCTCTTCCAGAGCTAGCCCAGGGCCAGATACCTAATGCCCTTTTCTGTGTGATTTAAGCCCTATTTACTATCACCTCTAAGCAGATGTACTGCCACTGCAAATACACCTTTCTGAAGGTGAGGATATGTCAGAAGATAAGAAATTGTGTGAATATGCACTCACTGAGCACTTTATTATTATTACTAATACTGGGTAGGGCCTCTCTTTGCTCTCAAAACAGCCTCAATTCTTTGTGGCATGGATTCCACAGGATGTTGAAAACATTTCTTTGAGAGTCTGTTCCATGTTGACACAATTGCATCACACATTTTCTGCAGATTTGTTGCAAACATTCTGTTCTACCACATCCCAAAGGTGTTCTATAGGATTCAGATTTGGGCACATTGTGGCCATGAAGGGATGCACATGGTCAGAAACAATACTCAAATAGGCTGTGGCATTCAAGCTTGACAGATGATTGATTGGAATTAATGGGCCCAAGAAAAAAGTGTCAAGAAAACATTCCCTACACCACCACCCCCAGCCTAATCATAATCATAAATCTAGATTCATCAGACCTGGCTACATTTTTCCAGCCTTCAACTGTTCAGTTTTGGTGAGCCTCAGTTTTCTGTTCTCGGCTGAGAGGAGTGGAACACGACGTGGTCTTCTACTGTTGGAGCCCATCCACCTCAAGGTTCAACATGTTGTGCATCCTAAGATGATTTTCTGCTCACCACAATTGTACAGAGTGGTTATCTGAGTTACTGTAGCCTTTCTGTCAGCTTGAACCAGTCTGGCCGTTCTCTGTTGACCTCTCTCATCAACAAAGCATTCCGTCTGCCGCTCACTGGATGTCTTTTGTTTTTCGCACCATTCTCAGTAAACTCTAGAGATTGTTGTGCGTGAAAATCCCAGGAGATCAGCAGTTGCAGTTACTCAAACCAGCCTGTCTGGCACCAACAATCATACCACAGTTGAAATCACAGACATCACATGTTTCCCCATTCTGATGGTGGAAGTGAACATTATTTGAAGCTCCCAGCCCATATATGCATGATTTTATGCATTGCACTGCTGCCACATGATTGGCTGATTAGACAATCGTATGTATAAGTAGGTGTCTGATTAAAACCATTGTAGCTTTTCCCATAATGATGACAGATGCGGGCATCAACTTGCAGGCCCCATCACTGTGTAGGCCTCACCTCCTCCCTGAAACACAGCTGACCAAGACCAGCCATTAGTGTTGGGTTTAGGGTTGTGTGTGGTTTAGCTGGGACAGCAGTTTAGGGTTGTGTGTGGTTTAGCTGGGACAGCAGTTTAGGGTTAGGGTTGTGAGTGGTTTAGCTGGGACTGCAGTTTAGGCTTAGCGTTGAGTGTGGTTTAGCTGGGACAGCAGTTTAGGCTTAGCGTTGAGTGTGGTTTAGCTGGGGCTTGGCCTGTTCTGGTACAGACAGCAGTAAGCGATAACATGGCGGGGCTTGGCAGGGGAAGCGGGGGAGCGCAGATAAAGAGTGACTCAGTGCTTTAATTTCCGTACCCTTCACCCTGCGGCTAGGGAGACAAGCACAGCATGGAGACAGGCCAGCCACAAGGGGCAGGGCATGCACCATTCGCAAACCAATCCTTCAGCATAAAGACCAGTCAGCCAGGGTTGGGTCTGAACAGAGAGCATTTATTTTGTGGTCAAATCAATCCTGTGCATGAGTTTCAAGTTTGTCATAGGACTAACACTATAAAAAGCAATGACAACTGCTAATGAAGTGGACAAAACAGCTCTTATTAACCAGGCTAATGCCACATGCACTCACTGTTTGGAAAGGAAATTTGGCTGCCCTCATTCCTCTATAACAGGTGTGCTGCCACTGTTAGCACTGATCCTGGACCAGTGACACGCTGTCCGGGAGGGCTGAGGCCCCACTAAGGGTCAGACTATGTGGAGATGGAAGGCATTGTGTGCAGATGCAGTTATTATTGGGTGGGAGTGGGGCGACTCCATAACCACACTGCTTTCCAGGACATACTTCCTCCCTTTCCCATGTGTAGCTGGCAGTGGTAGTGTGATTGACCGCTTTCCAATCATGAATAATTTACAGGCAAAAATGTGTGTATGTGCACTGTAGAACACAATTTAGAGAGCCAATCAGGAGAGAGTGGCATGCAATTACCATGCCGTTACAACACTCAAATGATAGCTTCCAAATTTGTCTCTGCTTTTGAGTCATTTAGTTAAGCAATTTCAGGTAATTCAGGTCAGTTGAGTACTGAGCTAGATTTGGACACGTGTGACATTGCATGTGGTCCACTCATTGTCAAGTGCAACAGCAGCGGCAGGTCAGCTCAACTGAAGGCAAAGCACTTGCAACAGAAGAAATGAAGCTTTTGGAGATCACCCTCCTGCTCAGACACTAAACTGCTTTAACATTTCCCCCTGCAGCTGGGGAACAGCACACTGAGACTATTACTCTCAGCAACACACTCACCATTACACTCACACTGCAAAAAAGGAATTTAAGAAATACTTACATGATACTTGATAAATGATAAGTCTGTTTTTATATTTTATATTATTTCTTGTGTGGTATTCCACTCAAAGCCTATATAAAAATGTACATTTTAAACAAAATTTTTATTTTTTCATGGAACAATCTTCCAACAATCATGGAATAATATCTGTAAGAAAGTTTCTTTTTTGCAGTGTGCAAAAACAAAGTAACAAAAATAGGTCCAAACCAAAATAGCAAATTAAAATTTTTAGAAACATCCCATGTACATCCTCACCATGAATGTACATAAATAATAATAATATTTATAAATAGATACTGTCATTTAAATAGTATACCATACATTATTACCATTAATATTGTTAATAGGTTTAAAATGAACATCAAGGAAAATAAAAGGTTGAGTGCTTCAACATTAATATTTTCTTTGGGCCCTCTTTTAGGGGGCTCCAATGCACCACGAACAGAACATGCTCCTGGCTAGTACCATGGACAAGAACAAATTTCACTGTATCACTGTATTTTAGAGTGGCTGTATAACCTACAACAGAAGTATTGTATAGCAGATTATGTTTTCTCTTGGTGGTGGATGTGTTTTAAAGTCTCTGAGGCTCTGTGGCAGGAGGGGACAGGATCACTGGTCATGCTCCTGCATCTGCTGCTGCATCTTCTGCAGCATCTCCTGCATCCTCTTCAGCTGTGAGAGGAAGAGCTCAGCCTCAATCAGTGGCTCCACTACTGCCCCCTTCTGGACACTAGCTGCACTCACATGCACTTTCTGTACAGAAACCTGCCTACAGCCAGAGGGAAAACCAGCACTGTAGACTGAGGACAATATGTGCTGTGTCGGCACAGGCTTCAACTGTAAGCTTTTGCACAACCTAGTCAAATGACAGGGCCTGCTCTTGTGGCAATTCAATGGTTGATCCTGACATTAACTTCCATTGCATTCATTTAGAGCGCCAGGCAGACAGGCTCACCTCCTCATCTTTCATCTTGATCAGCTTCTCAGTCTCCACATCTGGAGTTGGCAGGGGCAGGATGGGGATCGGACTCTCCATGCGATTGTCCTGTGTCAGTTTACTGGTGGAGAGAGAAACATACCATCTTACACCATGTCACACCATCTTACAC
>NC_083770.1:51530502-51533002 GCF_963514075.1 Conger conger | reverse complement strand
CAAACTAATTATGAGGAACTTCATCTTGCAGCAAGACAATGACTCAAAATACACTGCCAACAAAGGATTTCAGTAAGGAGAAAAAGGTTTTAGACTGGCCAAGTTAATCACCATACCTTAAACCAATTGAGTATTAATTTCACTTCCTGATGAGGAGATTGAAGTGAAAAACCCACCAAAACAAACAACAAATGAAAGAGGCCAAGAAAAGTATCACAAAAGAAGAATGCAACAGTTTGGTGATGTCAATGGGTTGCAGGCGTGATACAGTTATTGCAAGCAACAGATATGCTATCAAATATTAAGTGTTATTTTTTATTTAAATACTTTCTGTTCCAATACATTTGCTCACCTAAATATTGGGTGGTCTGATAGCAAATGTGTTATGATCGAGGTAGTTTAGCACAACTGGGTGTAAATACCAGAAAATAAAAGCTGTAATTCTTAATACTTGTCTCGTGTTCATCTTTTTATCTCAACCCCAAATGTATTCAGTGTATTGCAAAAACAATGAAATTGGCCTTGCTGTTCCAATACTTTAGGAGGGAACTGTATATGCCTTCCTTTGAGCAGGCCCAGAGGAGATGCACTGTACACAGCCCCCTCTGACCTGGTCATCTGCTGTATGCACTGGGCCCGGTAGTTCTCGTAGTGAAGGTCGCAGGTCACGTCCTTCAGGTCGTGCATGTGTGTGCGGATTAGCATGTTGCGCAGCTTCACAAAGTCGCAGTGTGATTGATTTTCCACTAGGGGGAAACAAAGAGACACAAACACACACACACACACACACACACACACACACACACACACACACACACACACACACAGCAGGGTGTTACTCAGTGAAATGTCTCTCCACTGGTCCCAACATGTCCACAAACAGCTCTGTCTGGCACCAACAAATACAACTAAAACTTGAATGTTGTGTTTCTGCATACCTTTCAGTGAAGTCAGGTTCATTTCAATGGAAAATACAATTGACACTTACATTTACATTACAAGTACATTTTTGTCATTTGGCAGACGCTTTTAATCCAAAGCGATTTACACGTGCAATCCAAAGCGACCTTTCTCCACTAAGGCTCATTCTTTCACATAGGATCTCTTTCTGATCAGTCTTGAAAGTGCAGACATGCAAACACACAATGGTTTAGTGAAGACACCCTCCCACCCACCTTCCACGATACCCCAGGGGTACAGGCGCCCCCGCACCCGCTGGCCCCGGGCCTCAACCACTGTGTTGCTTCCAATCACTGCGAAGGGAATGCTTTCCTGTAATGCAATAGTCCATATTAGAAATGAGGAACTCTAATCCCACTGGAGTATCAGTATATGACTCTCAGACCAGAGCAACCTGACTGAGGGGGAGAGTTTAGGGTTAGGGTTACGTTAGGTTAGGTTAGGTTAGGGATTAGGGGTTGGGGGCTAGGGGTTAGGGGTTAGGGGTTGGGGGCTAGGGGTTAGGGGTTGGGGGCTAGGCATTAGGGGCTAGGGGTTGGTGGCTAGGGGTTAGGGGTTAGGGGCGAAGAGCTAGGGGTTAGGGGTTGGGGGCTAGGGGCTAGGGGTTAGGGGTTGGGGGCTAGGGGTTAGGGGTTAGGGGTTGGGGGTTGGGGGCTAGGGGTTAGGGGTTAGGGGCGAAGAGCTAGGGGTTAGGGGTTGGGGGCTAGGGGTTAGGGGTTGGGGGCTAGGGGTTAGGGGTTAGGGGTTGGGGGCTAGGGGTCAGGGGTTAGGGGTTAGGGGTGGGGGGCTAGGGGCTAGGGGTTAGGGGTTAGGGGCGAAGAGCTAGGGGTTAGGGGTTGGGGGCTAGGGGTTAGGGGTTAGGGGTTGGGGGCTAGGGGTCAGGGGTTAGGGGTTAGGGGTGGGGGGCTAGGGGCTAGGGGTTAGGGGTTAGGGGCGAAGAGCTAGGGGTTGGGGGCTAGGGGCTAGGGGTTAGGGGTTAGGGGTGGGGGGCTAGGGGCTAGGGGTTAGGGGTTAGGGTTCTCTCACCTTCAGTTCCTTATCCTGCTGTTTGAATTCCTCATCCTCATCTGAGTCACAGTCAGGGAACTGGTACACCTTAATTCCAAATTTGTCAATCTCCTCTCTTACCTAGAAAAGGTGGTAGATTACTATGTTATTGTTTCATTTATTTATATGTATATATACAGGAAGAGGGCAAAGAAGTGAACATGCGTCAGTCAATGAGGAGAGCAAAGTACACTCAGTGAGCATTTTATTAGGTATTTATTAGATTTACTTTTTCTTCTACTTCTACTGCCGTAGCCTATCCACTTAGAGTTATGATGTGATGTGTGTTCAGAGATAATCTTCTGCATACCATTGTTGTAATGTGTGGTTATTTGCATTACTGTCACCTTCCAACAGAACTGCTGCTCAGTGGATTATTTTTAGTTTTTTGCAGCATTCTTTGCAAACTCAAGAGACTAGTATGTGTGAAAATCCCAGGAGGACAGCAGTTTCTGAGATACTCAAACCACCCTGTCTGCCACCAACAATCATT
>NC_083770.1:51508002-51525502 GCF_963514075.1 Conger conger | reverse complement strand
GGCTGTAAAAGAATTTAATGATGTACATAAATCTGTGCAAATGCTCTTATCAGAGGAGGGGCAGGAGAATGAAAATGTGGACTGGTATGAACCCAGAATTACTATTTTTAAATATTTTTTGAATGAAGTACAAACCTGGAAAAAGGGTCAAATTGCACAATTACATGTCACCCCTCAGGACAGCATTTCTAATGTTTCACACAAATCCAACAAATCCCAGACAGGATCAAAAGCCTCCTCAGTCTCTTCAGCATGCAGGAAAGCAGTGGCAGAGCAGGCAGCTCCATTAGCCCGTGCTGAGGCCTTAAAGACCCAACATGCCTTAAGACTGGAAGAAGTTCAACTAAAAACAAGAAAGGTTGGAGCTGGAAACCAATATAGCAGCATCAGCCGCCAAAATAAAAGCCCTTCAGAGTTTTGAGATGGATGAGCAAATCCAAAAAGACGGCATGGACTCTTATTTTGAAGCCAGCAAGGAAAAACCACTGAGCTTGTGGAATCAGAGCCGCCAGTGGCTGAATTTATTGAACTAGGTGCTCTTCCAAAAATACCACTTCAAAGGGTTGTTTTTGATCGCCAAGGCAGCAGTCAGCAACCTCCAGCAGGGTCCAATCCATCTAGATCTAATGAGAATACCAATGCAGCTACTAACCATGATGACATCACCACTGTTATGCAAAGACAGAGTGACATTGTTGATCTTATCATCATGCAACAAAAAATAGCCTTACTCCCCACTAGGGAGATCACAGTGTTTGACGGTGATCCGCTGACCTATCAATCTTTCATCCGAGCATTTGAACACTTAATTGAGGATAAGACAAGTAACTGTCAGGACAGGCTCTACTTTCTTGAGCAGTATACTTGTGGCCAGCCCAGGGATTTGGTCCGCAGCTGCCTACACATGGAAGCAAGCAGAGGCTATGCTAAAGCTCAACGACTATTAAAGGAGCACTTTGGGGATGAGATCAAAGTCACAAGTGCTTATTTGGAAAAGGCATTGAATTGGACAGTGATTAAACCTGAGGATGGAAAGGCACTGCACGCTTATGCACTCTACCTGAGAGGATGCTGTAACGCCATGCACGACTTGCACTATATGGAGGAGCTTGATATGCCCTCCAATCTAAGGCTGATTGCATCTAAGCTTCCTTACAAGCTACGTGAAAGATGGAGATCAGCAGCCTATGACACGTTTGAGAGGACCAATACGAGGGCTACATTCCAACACCTAGTGGGATTCATGGAGAAACAAGCTAGAATCCTTTTGGACCCACTGTTTGGGGATATACAAGATCCTCTCTCCAGTAAAAGGGTGGTTTTAAAGGGCAGGATAGCTGACCTTAAACAGCAATCAAGAATGCCAAAGAATAGAGGGAGCAGCTTTGCCACTACAGTGGCAATAGTGGGTGATGGCAACACTAATGACAACTCTACTACTCTGTCATTCAAACAAAACCAACAAGGCAACACCCCAGGTGCTCGTACTGCCTCATGCAACTTTTGTCAGGGCAACCATTCACTAACTGATTGCCAACAGATCAAGGCACATACTCATGAGAAGAAGGTGGAGTTTGTGAAGATGAACGGCCTTTGCTTCGGATGTTTAACTAAGGGTCATCTAAGCAAAGACTGCAGAAGAAAGCTAACATGTCAAAAGTGTCAAAGGAGGCACCCAACTATATTACATATTGAAACAATGAAAACTTCAAACCAGGAACCTCCAAAGGAGGTGGGTCCTAAGGAATTGAAGAAAACATCAGTCAGCTGTGCTCTTGTTTCAGCTGGGGAAGTGACTGGGGCCGGTAAGGATTGTGCACTGGCTATTGTGCCAGTCAGAGTCAAAGTGGCCAAGGGAAACAAGTTTGTGTTAACTTATGCTTTCCTCGACCCTGGCAGCTCAGCAACATTCTGCACTGAGAACCTAATGAAGCAGCTGAATGCTAGCCAACGCAAAACAAATATTCTCCTTCGAACAATGGGGCAGAAGAGACCTGTCAGGAGCTATGAAGTCACTGGACTAGAGGTAGGCAGCCTGGATGGCAGCATATACCTTGACCTACCAAAAGTCTATACCCAGGATAAGATCCCAGTCTCAAAAGAAAACTTACTCACTCAAACTGAACTGGAAAGGTGGCCTTATCTACAGGGGATCCAATTAAAGGAAATTGATGCAGACGTTGAACTCCTGATAGGAATCAACGTTCCTAAGGCGATGGAACCCTGGCGCATAATTAATAGCCAAGGGAATGGACCATATGCGGTGGAGACAGTTTTAGGATGGGTGGTCAACGGTCCACTCAATTATTGCACCGATATAGTAGGGTCTGGACCTCCTACAATGACGGCCAACCGAATATCGATTGCTGATCTGGGGGAACTCCTAGTCAGGCAATATAATCAGGACTACTCAGAGAGAGCGTATGAGGAGAAAAGCGAAATGTCAGGTGAGGATCAAAAGTTCATGCAGATTGCATCCAGCTCAGTAATCCTCAAGAATGGTCACTACCACTTACCCTCACCTTTTCGCAACAAAGACGTGGTCATGCCAGACAACCAAAAAATGGCAGAGCAGCGAGCCATGACCCTGGTAAAGAAATTCAAGAAAGATGAGGTCTATGCTGCAGAATATAAAGACTTCATGGAGGATGTAATCAGCAAAGGTTACGCAGAGAAAGTGCCCCGAGACCAACTCCACCGGAACGATGGCCAGGTCTGGTACATACCTCATCATGGTGTTTACCATAAGCAAAAGGCCAAGCTTAGAGTAGTGTTTGACTGTACATCATCGTACAAAGGCACATCTCTCAATAGAGAACTCCTCCAAGGCCCTGACCTGTCTAACACCCTCATTGGTGTCTTGCTCAGGTTCCGCCAAGAAAGAATTGCCATTATGGGAGACATTGAAGCAATGTTTTACCAAGTACCTGTCCATAACAGCCACAGGGACTTTCTAAGATTCTTATGGTGGCCAGGTGGAGATACCAAAAAACACCTGGAACATTACAGAATGAAGGTCCACCTCTTTGGCGCTGTGTCATCTCCGAGCATCGCTAACTTCGCTTTACAACGGACAGCAGACGACAACAGTGGGAAGTATGATGAGGAGGTAACGGAGACAATCAAGCACAACTTTTATGTGGATGATTGCCTCAAGTCAGTAGCCACAGTAGAACAAGCCATTAGGCTCACCAAGGACCTCAGAGATGCATGCTCTCAGGGAGGCTTCACACTGACCAAATGGGTCAGTAATAGCCGCAGGGTCCTGGCATCCCTCCCTGATAAGCACAAAGCAACACTAGTAAAGACACTGGACTTGGATAGAGAAAAGCTGCCTCTTGAAAGAGCACTTGGGATCCAATGGAATATTGAAAGTGACACATTTACCTTCAGAGTCACTATCAAGAGCAGACCTCATACGAGAAGAGGAATCCTCTCCACAGTCAGCTCAATATACGATACATTGGGTTTCCTTTCTCCATACATCCTGATGGCCAAGCAAATCCTCCAAGAGCTCTGCAAGGCAAAGTGTGGTTGGGATGAAATCATCCCAGAGAAATTATCCAAGCCATGGCAGAGATGGATTACAGAGTTAGATCAGCTGTGCAAATTCCAAGTTGATCGATGTGTGAAGCCTGAAAACTTCGGTCAGGTCAAGACATCAGAGCTGCATCACTTCTGTGATGCAAGTGAGCTGGGTTATGGCACTGTCAGCTACCTCAGGTTCACGAACAGTATGGAAAAGGTCCACATTTCATTCATTCTGGGGAAATCTAGGGTGGCTCCACTCAAACAGATGACGATCCCCAGACTGGAGATGGCAGCAGCAACGCTAGCTGTGAGGGTGGACAGGATGCTGAGAAGGGAGCTTCAGGTACAGCTTGAAAGCTCCACTTTCTGGACAGACAGCACATCCGTGCTGAAATACATCCTCAACCAAACAAAAAGATTCCATACTTATGTGGCCAACAGAGTTGCAGTGATACGTGACCTATCTCAAGAGAAACAATGGAGACATGTGAGCTCCAAAGATAACCCGGCTGACGACGCTTCATGTGGGTTAAATGTAGAACCTTTCCTAAAATCCACAAGATGGCTGAAAGGTCCAGAATTCCTGAAGAGAAAGGAAACCGAATGGCCACAGATCCCAGAAAAACTGGGACAAATCCCTCCGGAGGATCCAGAGGTAAGAAGAGACTTCACTGTGAACAGTGCTAGCGTAGAGGAATATAATCCAACCAGCAAGCTAATTGAGTACTACTCATCATGGACCAGATTGCAGAAAGCTGTTGCCTGGATTTTGAAACTGAAAGGACTCCTTCTACTGCTAAGTCACAACAAGAAATCTCTAACAAAGACTGATCCAGCATCAGAGCTGACAACTTTAAAGTATTTAAAGGAACAAATGGACCAGTTCAAAGTTACATGTGGAGTACAAAACCTGTCTGTGGAGGACATGGACGAAGCAGAAAAGGCCATCATTCGCTTTGAGCAGAGACAGCACTTTAAAAAGGAACTGGCACTCTTGGATACAGGGAGACGGGTCAAGGCAAGCAGCTCCATCTGTAAACTGGATCCAATTGTGGATAAAGGAATTCTGAGGGTGGGAGGACGAATAAGCTAAGTGGCTATGCCATTAGAAGAGAAGAATCCAATCATCCTGCCCAAAGACTCTCATATATCCAAACTGATCCTACGACACATTCATCAACGAGTTGGACACTCCGGTAGAGGTCACATGCTCTCCAGGCTAGGTCAGAGATTCTGGCTGCCTTGTGCCAACTCATCTGCTAGGAAAATCACAAGGAGTCACAAGGTTGGAGAACAACAAATGGCTGATCTTCCAAAGGATCGTGTGTCTCCAGATCTACCACCCTTTACCCATGTTGGTATTGACTACTTCGGACCCATAGAGGTGAAGCGAGGCCGTGCTCACGTGAAACGGTGGGGAGTAATCTTTACCTGCCTGGTGAGTCGAGCCGTCCATTTAGAAGTTGCAAGCTACTTAGACACTGACTCCTGCATCAATGCCTTGCGCAGGTTCATATGTCGAAGAGGACCAGTAGCAAGCATTCGAACAGACAATGGGACCAACTTCATAGGAGCACAGACAGAGCTAAGAAAGGCTCTGAAAGAATTGGATCACAATAGGATTCAAAATGCATTACTCGAGGACAGAGTGAAATGGACATTCAACCCTCCCTTTGGAGCCCACCATGGTGGAGTATGGGAGAGGCTAATCAGACTTGTGAAGAAAATATTATATTCAGTCCTGAAGGAGCAAAGACTGGATGATGAGACATTACAGACCACTTTGTGCGAGGTGGAGGCAATAATGAATGACAGACCAATAACTACGGTGTCAAGTGAACCTAATGATCTAGAGCCTCTCACTCCAAACCACCTACTTCAGTTGAAAAACAAACCAGTTATGCCACCAGGACTATTTCAAAAAGGTGACCTGTACTCCCGGAAGAGATGGAAACAGGCACAATACCTTGCAGACCTCTTCTGGAGGAGATGGATTAGGGAATACCTCCCACTTATGCAGCAACGGAGCAAATGGAATAACCCTAAACGGAACCTCTGTCTAGGCGATCTTGTCGTCAGAGTGGATAACATGGCACCCAGGAACTCATGGCTTATGGGCCGTGTAGTGAAGACCTTGTTAGGGTCCAAAGGTCTTATACGGAGTGTTTTAGTAAAAACCAAGACCAACATCTTGCAGAGACCAATTGATAAACTCTGTCTACTACTGGAGGCAGATGGCTAATCTCAGCCAGCTAAGATTAAGAGGTTTCCAGAGTCAACGGTCAAGATGCACCTATGGGAGTTATGTGCTGGTAGTCCCTGATTCCCAGAAACCAGCCCTATACATCCACATGCACATACATGCCCCTGACCCCTGAACTCTTGCCCCCTCTTGCACGCCTCTGACCCCTGGACTGCTGTATTCCACCTACACATAACTACATACACGTAGAACCTAAACATATATGGACTTTGAACATTCTGGAACATTCATGAATTATGATGTGTGTTATGTTTAATTTATTGGCTCCATTAAATTATGATTGATTAATTGTTTTGCTATGATGTTAACAATTAGGGGCCGGGATGTTGGAGCCATAATGATATGAGTTGATATTATATATGATATTATTATTTGTCTACCTATAGTAAGCCTCCCCCTTTTGGCCAGAGCCGCAACTGCATCTATTTAATCAGCCAAGTAATTTGCGGCACCTGTGTTAGTCCTAGGGAGACGGGGAGACGGAATCGTTTTTTGACCACACAAACAAAAGAAAGGATACAAAGAAAGAAACACACAAAAAAGGCCAAAGCAAAGTCTATTTTTGTTTAGTGTAAAAAGTCAATTTGGAGAATATTTTTGTTCAATGTTTAAGCAGAATAAAATGCATTTTTTGTTTCAACTTGAAATCGGATCTCCACGATTGTTTGATTGTGTGTCAAACCCCCGCTCCGGCTTGGACAGTGGCTATTTTGAAGCATCAGTTTTTTAGACGAAATACGCCACTATACTCACTATTCCCACACTACAGACACACCTATTCTCACTATTCCCACACTACAGACACACCTATTCTCACTATTCTCATACTAGAGACACACCTATTGTCATTATTTCCACACGGTTAGGGTTAGGGGACCATAGAACCATTTTATGTAGCCTCTGAAGTTTTTTTTGTTTAAACCACATCAGGTATGATAAAAGAAAAAAAGATTATGCTAAAGGGGGGGGGGTTAGGATTTATTGGTTATGGGTTAGGGCAGGGGTCAGCACACCCTGCGGCTCTCCAGGACCAGGGTTGCCGACCCCTGGGTTAGGGGTCATGGGGTTATGGTTATGGGGCAGAGGCTATGGGCTATGGGGTAGGGGTTATGGGTTAGGGGTTAGGGTTATGGGGCAGGATGTAGGGGTTAGGGGTTAGGGGGTAGGGGCTATGGGTTTGGGTTTAGGGGTTAGGGTTATGGTTATGGGGTAGGGGCTCTGGGTTATGGGTTAGGGGTTAGGGTTATGGGGTTATGGTTATGGGGTTAGGATTATGGGGTTATGGGGTAGGGTGTAGGGGTTAGGGTTTAGGGGTTAGGGTTATGGGGTTATCGTTATGGGGTTAGGATTATGGGGTTATGGGATAGGGTGTAGGGGTTAGGGGTTAAGGGTTAGGGGGTAGGGGGTAGGGGGTAGGGGTTATGGGTTATGGGTTAGGGCAGTGTTTCCCAACTCCAGTCCTCGGGACCCACATGCCAGAAGGTTTTTGTTGTAACCAGTAACTCACACACCTGCTTTAATGATTGAACCAATCAAACCACAAAAATGCCCTTGATTAGTTAAATCAGGTGTGTGAGTTACTGGTTACAACAAAAACCTTCTGGCAAGTGGGTCCCGAGGACTGGAGTTGGGAAACACTGGGTTAGGGGTGATGGTTATGGGGTTATGGGGTTAGGGGTGCAGAACCCACCTTCAGCATTCAGCAGCTTCCTGTCCTTGTACAGGTCTGTGAGGAACAGGCTGTTCACCAGAGTGGACTTCCCTAAGCCAGACTCCCCTGCAATACAGCCAGCAGCACTGTGTCAGAGCCACCGAGCGTGGGACAGAGCATGCCCACTGAACTCTGGGTTACAGTGTTGTTATGTATTATCATACAGTTGCAAGAAAAAGCATTGATTACTCATAAAATGTGGTCGGATCTTCTTCTAAGTTATAATTATAGATAAACACAATCTGACTAAACTAAACACACACACAGTTGCACTGTTCAATTTGTTATTGATTGCATAGTGAAATTATTCACTGTGCAGGCTGGAAAATGGAAGTGAACCCTTGAATTTTGATTTGTCAGTAACCAGGATTTGTGTGCCTTCATTTAAAGGCCAAGGCCAGTGCACTCCATACTGCCAATCTCATCTTCTTAATTGAAACACCTCACTCCAATTAGCAATTTGGAGAAGTTATAAACACATAGGTTCAGAATGATTACTCAATGCAATCAATAACCAATTGTACAACTGTTGCATGTTTTTAGTTCAGTCAGATTGTATTTATGTGTAATTGTGACTTATCGACAAAGATCGAACCACATTTTACGAGTAATGAAAGCAGAAATCCAGGTCATTCCAAAGGGTTCACAAACTTTTTCTTGCAACTGTACATCTGTGCTAATGTAAAAATAAATGAATCAATATATTGAATAACGTGTGACATGTGTTGATAGGTGTGACTGTCGGAGGGAGTTGTGGTGTTGGCTCAGTGAACATGCTGTCACTTACCTGCTACCATGAGGGTGAAGTCAAAACCCTTCTTCACAGACTTCCTGTGCACCTGGTTTGGGAGAGTGGCAAAGCCAACATACTGCTTATCCTGTGAGAGAGAATGACAGGGGGAAAAGAGAGATATGGAAGAGAGGGAGAAGGATGAGAAGGAGATCAGAAAGACTGTAGTGTCAATGTAATGAATTGCATTCATTCAGTTTCCAGTTCAGCTCAGAACTGGGAGAGAAGAGTCTTTCAATCAAATAGACCATTTAAAATACACAGAATGCAGAATATAATGGAGCACAGACAGACAAAAACAAATCTGCAATCCAACAGGAAGTGATGAGTGAGCTGGGTTCAGTGAAAGCAGGAGGAAGGGGGTGCTATGCAGTGGAAGAGACAGCACATTTATAAAGGGGGTGGCAAAGGGCCGAACGCCATGCTGCTCCATGGAGCAGGGGCTCCAGCTGCTGTGCTGGGAGATCTCTTCTTCTTTAGTTCTGTCAAATGGGAGGCCCCCCAACCTGACATCAGTCCAGACCAAGAGGGGACACACAAACGCTCCCGCATGGCTGTCGGGACAGAATGTGAGCCAGACGGGCACAGAAACAGTGCGGCTATTGACCGGCCTGAACGCCCCCCCCCCCAGGGACCCATCATAGCTGTCATATCCCTCATTTCCCACAGCAAAGAGCAACTCTCCACCCTTCAGCCAGCACTAGGAAACGTCTCACAAGATGGCCATGTATATAATAAGGAACAGCGGGCGCATTCCTCCTCTGTCTGAAGGGTTTCAGTGCAGTAAAGTAACTCACACAGACACATGGCACAGAGACCAGGTAAAAGCCCTGAGTCAGAGTCTCTGGACAGGCTTGTTCTGCTCCACTGAGCCCCAGGCAGGAAGGCAGCGGGAGTTCAGCAGCGGGAGTTTAGCAGCAGGAGCTCAGTAGCGGGAGTTCAGTAGCGGGAGTTCAGTAGCGGGTACTGCTACCGCCATCCTGAAAGGAAGCAGCTTCCTCCCTCCAACATGTGCCCCCCCCAAACCCTTTCTCTTAACCCTTACTCTAACCCTCTCCTAACCCTACCCCCATCCCTCTCTCCTAACCCTACCCCACTGGAGCCCAACCCCCGCCCCTCCCTCTGCACTCCGTCTTTACAACCTTGTCCACTTTCTTTACAAATTATTTGGAAGAGTTCTCCCCACCCTTCCTTATTCTTCTCCATATGACCCCCCCCTCCCGGAGCGTTACCTTCACCCGGGCTGTCCTAAAGCGTGGAATGAGCAGACGCTCGGCCAGGTTCTCCTGCCGAATCGTGTCCATGTGAAAGACTCTTCCTCTTCTCCTCTCGCTCAGCCTGCACTGTCTCTCTCCCCAATCACTCTGTTTTTCACTCCGTCCCCCTCTCCCCAATCACTCTGTTTTTCACTCCGTCCCAGTCTCTGTGGAACGTGCTTCCTCTCGCCTGCTCTCTGGATCTCTCCCCACTCCCTCCCTCTCAGCTCCGCCTCCAGCCTCCTGCTCCTGTCCCAGGTGGGGGAGGGCCTCCCACACACCACCAGCCCTTCAGGCAAGAGGAGCCAGAGTGTGTGTATGAGTGAGTGTGTGTGTGTGTGTGTGTGTGTGAGTGTGTGTATGAGTGAGTGTGTGTGTGTGTGTGTGTGTGTGTGTGTGTGAGTGTGAGTGTGTGAGTGTGTGTATGAGTGAGTGTGTGTGTGTGAGAGTGTGTGTATGTGTATGTGTGTGTGAGAGTGTGTGTGAGTGTGTGTGTGTGCGCTGAGGATACCCAATGCTCCCACAAGGGGGAGACAAACTCAACACTGCCAGCACATTGTGCATTCACACCAAGTGGTTACACTAGATGCATTTACAGGGAGACAAATATTTTATTAATAATCAGAATAATACACCAATCAGAATACACATGTCTTATGTGAGCACCTCAGTCAGAATAAACTCGCCCTCTTTTCTATTCTGTGCATCCCTTGGGCTGAATGAGATTGGTGTTTCCATGAGATTCAGGAACATGGCGAATGCCAAGCAGAACTAGCCTGAAGTAACACAATGGTAGACAGCTCAGGTAAATGGTATATTATATTACATTATAAATGGTATATTATCTTACATTATAAATGGTATGATGCCCGTGGGTGGGGAGTCAGACTGGGGGTTGGGTTTGGGTTTAGGGGTGGTCAGCTGCCCGTGGGTGGGGAGTCAGACTGGGGGGTGGGTTTGGGTTTAGGGGTGAATCACATGTAAGGATCCATTACTCTGGGCCCCGCCCCCCCTTGGGTACCAGGAGAGTCTGAAGGGACTGAATGGAACAGATGTCTGACTGACACAAAGCGCCCCCGCCCCCCCCTCCAACAACAGGGCCTGAATGAGCCCCTCCTACTCCCGCTAACCACCCAGCTGCTACAATGCCCCTGCACCTGGGTCTCTATCCCCACTCCCACCACAACCACCCCCATCCCACCCCAACCACCCCCATCCCACCACAACCGCCCCTATTTTCACTAAATGTCTGTACGGACCCACCAGGAGCCATCTGACTGTAAGCAACTGGGCCCAATACTCCCCATCAGACACAAAGACTGCTCTGGCTCTGTTTCACAATGCCTCTGTCTAATGTGGTGTGAGTAAAATGGCCTTTAGGTCTGACAGAAAGCCGCCCCGTCCTGCGTAATTCATGTGTAATTCAGGCTGAGAGCAGCTGTGTGCGGGAGCCCAGGAACAGGACCGCCCCTCCACAGCTTTCACATGCAGATGAAGCTGCCTGTGATTGGTGGACCAAGCTCATTTACATGTAAATGCCACAGCATGTGATTGGTGGGCCACATAAGGGGCTTTGACCAATCACAATCCGCATTCATTATCAACACCTGCTGGCATTAGAGTGCCTGTGAGGGGGCAGCCAAGCAGGGCCCCCCCAAGACTGGAGGGGCGAGGGGCTCAGCTTACAGAGCAGGAGCTGGTTAGAGTGAGGAGCTCAGCTTACAGAGCAGGAGCTGGTTAGAGTGAGGAGCTCAGCTTATAGAGCAGGAGCTGGTTAGAGTGAGGAGCTCAGCTTACAGAGCAGCAGCTGGTTAGAGTGAGGAGCTCAGTTTACAGAGCAGGAGCTGGTTAGAGTGAGGAGCTCAGTTTACAGAGCAGGAGCTGGTTAGAGTGAGGAGCTCAGCTTACAGAGCAGGAGCTGGTTACAGTGAGGAGCTCAGCTTACAGAGCAGGAGCTGGTTAGAGTGAGGAGCTCAGTTTACAGAGCAGGCGCTGGTTAGAGTGAGGAGCTCAGCTTACAGAGCAGCAGCTGGTTAGAGTGAGGAGCTCAGTTTACAGAGCAGGAGCTGGTTAGAGTGAGGAGCTCAGTTTACAGAGCAGGAGCTGGTTAGAGTGAGGAGCTCAGCTTACAGAGCAGGAGCTGGTTAGAGTGAGGGGCTCATTGTTTGGTATTCTGTGCAGTTTTGCTCAGAATATGAACTCATGCTGAGGCTGTAAAACTGTACTAGACTGTACTAGGTACTAGACTGCAGTGTCACAGGTCAGCTCTGGGGCTGGGTATGTCAGTGATGCTACATGAAGCTGCTACGTTCAGTGGTGTAATGACAACATGCTGACTCAGCTTGTGTATCTGTTGAAATAACAGAGCCCTGGATGTGCAGCTCACTGCATCGTTGCAAATGTAATAATGTCCCCCCCCCAGTGCCAGCTGTTCCCAGGGGGGGTGGGGTGTGCCCAGGGGGGGTGGGGGGTGCCCAGGGGGGGTGGGGGGTGCCCAGGGGGGGTGGGGTGTGCCCAGGGGGGGTGGGGTGTGGTCACACTTGCAACATTAGGCAGACAGAGACAGTGAGGCATCTTGTGAACAATGTTACTAAAAGCAAAGGATTATTATGAAGGGGGACTTATTTTTTAGACTTCTACTGCTGTAGCCTGTCCACTTGAGGTTATGTTGTGTGTTCAGAGATGCTCTTCTGCAGACCACTGTTGTAATGTGTGGTTATTTGCGGTACTGTCACCTTCCTGTCAGCTTTGACCGGTCTGGCCATTCTCCTCTGACGTCTCTCATTAACAAGGCCTTTCTGTCTGCAGAACTGCTGTTCACTGGATTTTTTTTTTTCCACCATTCTTTGCAAACTCTAGAGACTAGTGTGCATGAAAATCAGCAGTTTCTCAAATACTCAAACCACCCTGTCTGCCATCAACAATCATTCCACGGTCAAAGTCACTTAGATCACATTAGATCACAGATGGTTGATGTGAACATTAACTGAAGCTCCTGAACCATATCTGTACGATTTTATGCATTGTACTGCTGCCACACCATTGGCTGATTAAATAATCGCATTAATAAATAGGTGTAATAAAGTGCTCTGTGAGTGTAGAACTAACAAACAAAAGCAACAACAATATATTTTTTAAAATAAATAATAATTAATGTTTTTTTTTAATCTGACATTATTTTACAATTTAAAAAGAAAAACGGTACTAAGGCTTACATTTCCCTGTCAATAGAGCATGTACTGATTGTACCAAACTTGGAACTGATGGTACAAGGAGGTGGGATTTCCTCCAAGACCTCATTCCACTCATCCCAAACAGCTGTGGAATCGTGTTCCTTCCAGACATTCCTACTCTGCAGCACAAGGGTCTCCATGGCAACAGTAAGGTGAGTATAGTCATCAGTGATCATGTGACAAATGTACATGGACGCTTATTTTAGTAGGAGCTAGGGGTGCAAAGGACAAGTTTGTGCGAAGCACTTTGTCTGGATTTTTCACCCATCGTGTTTACGTACACGTACCCTGGGATTGTAGACTCTTGGCACACACAGGGTTCAGAGGGACCCATAACTATTTTAGCAACTCAGTGAGTTCAGGCTAAACACCAAGATATTGATAAATATTACACTCTACTGTGCAAACCAGCCTATTACTGTGCAGACTCAGAGAGGTGTACAGGTAGGGGTGTGTACAGGTAGCATGCTTTCTCTCCTGCTCTCCCAAGAGTACAGTACATGAGGATGGTGGAGGGCTGTTGCTTGGCAACACCCCAGCTGTCATGTCTCAGGGGCTGCCCTACAATCTGCACACAGTTAGCTGCGCTAATGATGAGCACACAGTTAGCTGTGCTAATGATGTTAGCCGAGCTAACCATAATCAGTACACAGTTAACCATGCTAATGTCCAGTACACAGTTAACTCTGCTTAGCATAATGAGCATAGTTAGCCCTGCTAAGCTTGAAGGGTGATACACATGGGGCCTTCTCAAAGCTGGAAGCCAGTTTCTCCCTCCTGAAGTGGGAACCCAAACCCAAACCCATGAATGTAACACTACACCAATCTCATAAACCTAATCCTACACCCAAACCTTAGCTGAACACTGAGAGATTGTCCCATGGCATGGACACCATTATGCTCACATAACAGATACCTCACACCTTTAAACACAAATAAGTTACTGGCCTCTTACATCAATAATGTCCATCTACAGCCCATCTACACAACCTCAGGACTACCTACTGGCTAATGTGATATGGTGCCAGCAATGTGTAGTGGGATGTTGGCCTTTTAGAGTCCAAAATCATAATGAACATGGCAAGATTTCTGGGCTTTATGCTATAATTAGGATACAAACCTACAGCAAAATGATGCATCCAATCACTGGAGCCATCTCCTGTGACATCATCACCACACTGGCTCCCCTCTGACAGCACAGAGTAGTTTCCTGGAGTTCTCAGTCACCTGACCTCCCCGGGCAGATACGGGCAACAACTGAGCACCTGTGATGAGAGCACAGCTGGAACGCCTCGCGCAGCGGTCTGCACAGCCGTGCCCGCCTCCGCGTGTCAGCGACGCAAGAGACAGCAGATAGCTAGTACTCTCCATGTCAGTGACAAATTATTTCCAGGGGAGACCTTGCACAGATTACATGTAAATACAATGCAAATACTTGACAGCCTGTTTGAGCAGACAGTGGTAGAATTAACAGTCGCTCATGATTATAGCACAAAGAAAACCACTCGGACCAGTGACATGTACGGATGTAGATATTGAGTGCAGATAACAGCGAACCGACAGACCCTAAAAGAAGCTCCAACGCCCATCCCTCCCCAATTTAATACTCGCGCATCTTGCCGGGCATGGCCTGCACCCGCTATTATGCTAAGCAGGGTATTGTTCAGAGGGTGACAAGACGATCTGGCAACAAAAGCTATTAAACAATGCTTGACTATAATGCTTAAAATACAAAGAATATACGTGCAAGCTAAGGCGTATAGGCTATAATGCGCACGCAAACACGAACAATAATTAATTGGCTAACCTGATGTTAAAATTGCACACCTAAACCCTCTTGGAGTCTGTTATGTTTCCCAATTATTCTCTCTAAAATATTTATGGAGTGTCAATAGTGACCAAGCGAATGGATGCTCCCCCACGTCTCGTTGCTAATTTATGGTTTTGTGATACTAACAGCTGTGGAGTATGGCTTCAATGCCGGCCGCCGCCGTGAAATATGCGCGGCGCGGAATTGAACGAATGCGTGTTTCCTTACCTCTCCATCTTCTGTTGATATCCATTTTTGGTTTCATACCGCAGGTGCGAGGATACAAAACGATGTCCAGGCATTTCACAGAAAATGAGAGAGAGGGGGGATATTAATCAATGAAAAACACTGAAGCAGGAAACCTCGTCGCGCTACATCATACATGTACATTATCTGTGCCTCTGTGTCCTTGGACCTACCCGATTTTATCATCCGGCTTTTGTATCTAATGTTGGTAGTCATTTCGTCTATCGTCCCTCACAGTCGTTCAGCGGTGGAACTGTAGTCTGTCCGTCTTCACTGGCCTCTCGTTTGGAGGTGGGGGCGAAGACTCCGCCTTTCTTTGTTCCACCCAATCGCGCGCCTAATAAAGTCGAGATTGACGTAGCCCTCGAGGACGCACGGACAGCTAATTTGACAGTATTATTCTCTTGGATTATATAACATAGCAGCATTTATATCTGGTTTATACAAGTGTATCTACATTATATACCAATATATACCAAAGATGAATGCTTATACAACCTCACTCTTAATAACAAATGGTTTTACCTTCTAATCCAATATTAAATATAGTCACTCTTAAAGATCCAGAAATATAAAATAAATTAATCATTCCCTAGTATCAGATTTGTCTTTACTGTATAGCACAAATTAACTTAAAATCTGGCAATATATGCATATAAATACCAACAGTGTAAGAATTCTAGGCTAAAAATAAATCACAATTATTACTTTGGAACATGAATTTAATTAAACAGTTCAGTTAAGTCAGGTTCTTTCTGTATAATATACGCCGTATCCGTCATCTCCTGACTGAGAAAGCCACCCAGCTCCTAGTCCAGGCGCTCGTCATTTCCCGCCTGGATTACTGCAACTCCCTCCTAGCCGGTCTCCCAGCATGTGCCATCAAGCCCCTCCAGCTGGTCCAGAATGCTGCAGCCCGCCTGATCACCAGTCAGCCCAGGTCGGCTCATGTCACCCCGCTTCTCATTGGCCTCCACTGGCTTCCTATTGCCGCACGCATCCGTTTCAAGGCCCTAGTGTTGGCATTTCAGGCTGCTAAGGGGACTGCCCCACCTTACATACAATCCCTGATCACTCCCTACTCCCCAGCTAGACCACGCCGGTCTGCCAGCTCTGGTCTTATGGTCCCCTCTCTACATGCACCTGGCGTTCGAACTGCACGTTCACGCCTGTTTTCCGTTCTGGTTCCTCAGTGGTGGAATGACTTGCCTACCACTGTCAGAACAGCAGAATCCCTCCTCATATTTCGACGCAGACTCAAAACCCACCTTTTCATTCTCTACCTTAGTCCTCCCTCCTGATATCCCTATCCTTGTCTAACCCCCCCCGCAAAAAAAAAAAAAATAAAATAAAAATGCACTTATGATGACAACTACAGTGGGGCAAAAAAGTATTTAGTCAGCCACCAATTGTGCAAGTTCTCCCACTTAAAGAGATGAGAGAGGCCTGTAATTTTCATCATAGGTACACTTCAACTATGAGAGACAGAATGGGGGGAAAGAATCCAGGAAATCACATTGTAGGATTTTTAATGAATTAATTGGTAAATTCCTCGGTAAAATAAGTATTTGGTCACCTACAAACAAGCAAGATTTCTGGCTCTCACAGACCTGTAACTTCTTCTTGAAGAGGCTCCTCTGTCCTCCACTCGTTACCTGTATTAATGGCACCTGTTTGAACTCGTTATCAGTATAAAAGACACCTGTCCACAACCTCAAACAGTCACACTCCAAACTCCACTATGGCCAAGACCAAAGAGCTGTCAAAGGACACCAGAAACAAAATTGTAGACCTGCACCAGGCTGGGAAGCCTGAATCTGCAATAGGTAAGCAGCTTGGTGTGAAGAAATCAACTGTGGGAGCAATTATTATAAAATGGAAGACATACAAGACCACTGATAATCTCCCTCGATCTGGGGCTCCACGCAAGATCTCACCCTGTGGGGTCAAAATGATCACAAGAATGGTGAGCAAAAATCCCAGAACCACACGGGGGGACCTAGTGAATGACCTGCAGAGAGCTGGGACCAAAGTGACAAAGGCTACCATCAGTAACACAAACCTCTTTCCATCAGCAAGGGCATTGAAGATGAAACGTGGCTGGGTCTTTCAGCATGACAATGATCGCAAACACACCGCCCGGGCAACGAAGGCGTGGCTTCGTAAGAAGCATTTCAAGGTCCTGGAGTGGCCTAGCCAGTCTCCAGATCTCAACCCCATAGAAAATCTTTGGAGGGAGTTGAAAGTCCGTGTTGCCCAGCGACAGCCCCAAAACATCACTGCTCTAGAGGAGATCTGCATGGAGGAATGGGCCAAAATACCAGCAACGGTGTGTGAAAACCTTGTGAAGACTTACAGAAAACGTTTGACCTCTGTCATTGCCAACAAAAGGTATATAACAAAGTATTGAGATTAACTTTTGTTATTGACCAAATACTTATTTTCCACCATAATTTGCAAATAAATTCTTAAAAAATCAGACAATGTGATTTTCTGGATTTTTTAAAAATCATTTTGTCTCTCATAGTTGAGGTATACCTATGATGAAAATTACAGGCCTCTCATCTTTTTAAGAGATTTTTTTGGGAGACTTGCACAATTGGTGGCTGACTAGATACTTTTTTGCCCCACTATATGTTCAGAACAGCATTTCATGTGTA
>NC_083770.1:51491574-51507802 GCF_963514075.1 Conger conger | reverse complement strand
AGGCTCGTCATGTCTGCGGAACTGAACCAGCACCACTCTGAAACAGCCTGTAGCGTAGGGGTTAAGGCACACGTAGGGGACTGTCTAACAATCTGCTTAGTCTAATCAACTGTAAGTCACTTTGGATAAAAGCAACATGTAATGCAATGTAAACACAGACCTCACAGCAAGGCCAAATTAAATGGCAAAACCTACATTAGGTTAATATGTTTAAGTAAAATATTATTATTATTATTATTATTATTATTATTATTATTGAAAACTTGAGCATAGTTTAACAGTAACCTTATTTGATGGGCAGCAACACAAACAAGAACACAGGACAGGGGTAAGTGCAGAATAGAAGTAAACAGATAATCCTGAATCCCAGGCTACTTCTGTAGAGGGTCCGCAGCGTGGACCAGTCGGGGGTGGGCTCTTGGGGCCCAGTGGTGTGGCAGCCAAGCTATGCTATTGGTCTGAATGCTTGTCCATCAGGAGGGGGGGGGGGGGGGGGGGGGGGGAGTTTGTAGGCTCTCTGGAAAATAAACAGACAACAGTCTTAAATGAAAAATACAAACAATACTTTCACAAAATGAAAAATGTTAAACCATGTTAAATCAATATCTTTCATAATATCAAATCTGTTTTAATACAGGTTACTACAAACTGTAGATAAAAATATTTGAACAAATACAGCACATATTAACATCACCCTACACAAACAGGAATACACTTCATTCATGGGTTTGACGCATATAAGCAGTAAAATTCCCATGGTGCATTGTGCACAGAGGGGCTAAATCCAGTCTGTGCTGCTTATCGCACAGCATCCATGCCATATTAACCAATCAGTAAAGTATCAATGCCATATTAACCAATCAGTAAAGTATCAATGCAAAGTGTCTGCAAATGATATAGGTGTAAGATCACTTACCTGTGTGAGGTGTGCAGAGATGGGTGTTGTGTGTGTGTGTGTGTGTGTGTGTGTGTGTGTGTGTGTGTGCAGATAATATAGGTGTAAGATTACTTACCTGTGTGAGGTGTGCAGAGATGGACGCTGTGTGTGTGTGTGAGGGAGGGTCTCACTCATCAGCAGGCTTCATCCTCATCTGGGCCTGCATCTGAGCGATCATCTCCTGCATACGCCGCAACTATTGGACACACACACACACACACACACACACACACACACACACACACATACATACACACATACACACACACACACACACACACACACACACACATACAGACACGCACATACACACAGACACGCACATACACACCCACACACACACACACACACACACACACACACACATACAGACACGCACATACACACAGACACGCACATACACACACACACACAGACACGCACATATACACCCACACACACACACACATACAGACACGCGCACACACACACACACACACACACACACACACACACACATACAGACACGCACATACACACCCACACACACACACACACACACACACACAGACACGCACATACACACCCACACACACACACACATACAGACACACACACACACACACACACACAGACACACACACACACACACACACACACAGACACGCACATACACACCCACACACACACACACACACACACATACAGACACGCACATACACACCCACACACACAATGTAATGTTACATTGACAGAAATAAACACACATTTCACAGTAATTGAGGGGTCACCCTGTCGAAGTCCAGCCAGCGACACAAATAATGCCCACATGCACTCTTCATACCTTAATACTGACCTCCAAGCGAATAAATACATATACATGATATTTATACAAAGGACAGGAGTATGTAGACAAATTTAATATAATATAGTATTCATAAACACATGTAAACACTTATTTAGTCACATATCTTTCAGCAAAAAGAGAGCGTGTGGGCAGTGTGGGATGGCTGCTTCAGTAGGAAATCCAGTGGATGACAACACACCCTAGTGGTCATTCTGTGAAATACAGGGTTCTGAATGTGTAGTGACTCCAGTAACTCCGTGTTTAAATACTGATACTAATGAACCAGTAATTTCAGATTACTGTCACTAAGAAACTGCATACTGCTCCCCTAAACACAAGCTCTGAGGTCACACGCATGCAAGCACATACACACACACACAGCCCTGCAAGGCCTTCTGGTCTTTCTGACCACTACTCCTTCCCCTCCATAGATATGCCATGCTGTCCCCCAGTACTCATTTTGAATTCAACACTTGATTTATCTCTACTTCAAAAATTTGTTCGGCTGGCTGGCCTGACTGCAGCTAAAAAGTACAAAGATGGAAGCCACACTCCCTGTCCTGGTCTCATTGAGTAAATAGCTTTCTATCGATTTTCAGGGCATTTTCTTGGCATGCTGCAAGTGATCTTCTATGATCTTCTATGAGCATCTATGATGAATCTACACCTGAGAATCTACGATGAATCTACACCTCAGCATCTATGATTAATCTACACCTCAGCATCTATGACAAATCTACACTTCAGGAAAGAGAACACCTACATCTACACGGTAATTGGCAAACTGGGGGAAATGGTATTCCCCCCTCCCCTCCCCTCTCCTGGGCTCACCTCAGCCTCCTTCTGCATCAGGATCTGGTCCTTGTCCACGACATCTTCCTCCACTGCCCTGCAGGGGGCGCCAGAGACAATGAGCTCCATCTCCATACAGACCAGCACAGAGACAATGAGCTCCATCTCCATACAGACCAGCACAGAGACAATGAGCTCCATCTCCATACAGACTTTTTACACAGCATTTAGCAGACGCTCTTATCCAGAGCACAAAGTCACTTGCCTTCCTGCGCGTTTCAGGCGCTCGGAGCGGAAGTTCTCATAGTGCAGGTCCTGGGTGACTTCCTGTAAGTCCTGCATGTGGGTCCTACAGAACCATAGAGAGATCTGCTCACAATACATCAATAACAACATCCTTCATTCTGGCATTTATATGCCACATACAAATACAGTGCATGGACACTGTATACAGTATGTAGATAAACACACAACATATGCATGCATAAATACACAAAACAAACTCGCGATGGTAATCACAAGCTAAACCTATTTATCTTTCTGGTCAAATCAAGCACATTTGCAGGACGTCTATCCTCCTGGTGCTGTTACTACACTCTTACACCAGGGGGCAGCATGGCCTCACCCTGAGCAGTACCACTGCTAAACACTATCTTGCGATTTCGATTCTGAGAGGATTCCACCTCCCAAGATGAAAACTGAAGACATTAAACATAAACCTCTCTACAGCAAAACTCATCCCGATGCAAATAAAGGTAACCAAAACGATCCAAAATATTAAATGAGCTGTATCCACAGCTGTTGCAACCCATCGCTTGTAAGATAATTAAAAATGTCGAAACAAATTATGCATCCACCTTGCTCGCCACTGTAGATAGCCACTTGATTTGCCACCTGCTTGCTAGCTACTGTCTAGATAGTTATGTAGCTGGCTAGCTAGCTTGCTAGTACTGCAGGTGGAGATGGATAGCTATGATAACAATTCTAGGATACCGCTTACATAGGCTAGTAGACGGTAGTTTCACTAGCAGTTAAAATATCAACACAGTCGCGTCCCAATAACATTTAACCATGTAATCGCAGCGTGTTACGGTTTTTGTTACGGTAACCACCTAATAGCAGCGTTATGGTTTTGGTGTTTGTTTGCAGAGTTTGACAGGCTGTCTGAGCAGAAGGAATAGCCAATGAGAAGCCAGGGACATTCTTCAACAGATTATATCTGCTAACTGCTTTCCCCAAGTGCCTGATGTGCATAAACAGCATTTGGGGACTCTTTATGAGTTGAAAGGTTGAATATAGCTTGCAAGTTTCAAACTGAAAAAGATACTGGAAAACAAAACAAATTCAAGGGTATCCATTTGCCAACAAGTTAAAAATGTTCAAATGACAGCAATCAATTTTTAATCCTTACATACAAATTAAAATAATAAAATATAAATGTATGACATTCAATGTCAAAACTACATCCAATTTCAAGATATTCCAAATTCAGATTTATTAAATTGAAATTCAGTTGTCCGGTGGCACAATATTTACACCATAGAAAGCTTGCATTTAGAAGGTACAGCGCAAGACTGCATACACCAGTCCTGGAGCTCCGATGGGAGGCTAAGGTTCAAGCCAGGACATCTACCACCTATGACATCTACCCCCTATGACCTCACTCAGCCCCCGATGACCTCACTCAGCCCCCGATGACCTCACTCAGCCCCCGATGACCTCACTCAGCCCCCGATGACATCACTCAGCGCCCTATGACATCACTCAGCGCCCTATGACATCACTCTTTGACCCTTTGACCCTTTGACCCCATCGCCATGGAGACTCACACCAGCATGGTGCGCAGCTTCAGGAAGTCGTTGTGCTCGGGGTTCTCCACCTCCACCACGCCCCAGGGGTACAGCCGGCCGCGAATCTTCTTCCCCTTCACCTCGATCAGCTGGTTGGAGCCAATCACAGCGAAGGGTATGCTGGCCTGGGCCCAGAGATAGGGCAGGGAGAGGAAGTGGAGAACAGCACACAGGAGGAGATAAGGGCAGTAAAGGAGATAAGGGCAGGAACACAATGGAGACTGACAGGGACTCAGAAATAAGAGTTATGGGCCAATCAGATCTATGACACAAAAATGTGTGGCGTAATTCACAAGAAGTAAATTACCCCCCACACAGGAGGTTTCTGTAACACTACTGTACCAGGTGCTGTATTTTAACCAGCACCTCACTGCCACCTCAGACACACGGGCACTCACACACATACACACACACGCGTACAGACACGTGCGCACACGCACACACACACACGTGTACAGACACGCGCGCACACGCACACACACACACACACACACACACACACACGTGTACAGACACACGCGCGCACATGCACACGCACACACACACACACACACGTACGTACGTACAGACACACGGGCACTCACACACATACATATATACACACACGTGTGCAGACACGCGCGCACACGCACGCACACACACACACACACACGTGTACAGACACAGGGCGCACATGCACACACACACACACACACGTACGTACAGACACACGGGCACTCACACACACATACATATACACACACACACACACACACGTACAGACACACGCGCGCACACGCACACACACGCGCGCGCGTACAGACACGCACGCACTCACACACACACACACACACACGTACAGACACGCACAAACTCACACACACACACGCGTACAGACACACGCGCGCACACACACACGCGCGCGCGTACAGACACGCACGCACTCACACACACACACACGTACAGACACGCACGCACTCACACACACACACGCACTCACACATACACATACACACACACACGTACAGACACGTGCGCACTCACACACACGCGCGTTACAGGCTCACGCACACACACATACATACACGCGCACACACATACACATACACACTCACACACACACATGCGGGTACAGGCACACGCACACACACATACACTCGCACACGCACACACACACATACAGACACGTGCGCACTAACACACACACGCGTGTACAGGCGCACACACACACACACACACACACACACACACACACACACATACACGCGCACACACATACACACACACATACACGCACACACACAAAAGCACATACACACACAAACACACACACACCTTCAGAACCCGTGTCTGCTCCTTAAACTCCTCGTCTTCATCAGAATCTGCATCTGGGAGCTGGTATATGCGGATTCCGTGCTCTGCAATCTCATCCAGGATCTGTAAGAAAATAAAAAAGCTTAGGAACCTACATCATCTAATAAAACTACTACTGTACACAAATATTATCAGCCAGTATCTTTTGAGAAAAGTAAACAGAGAGAAATATATATAAATATATGTAAATATATAGAGTCATCATTAACAAAGCTCCATCTCACAGCCATTAAGCCATTGCTGTAATTCATGCGGAATTTTGGTGTATGAATGCTGAAATTGTATATTGACTCAATTTTAACCTTTTTATGTCAGGTCTTTATGAATGAAATATTATCCAACAAACACCTAATATTGCCTACTCCTAAACTGAAGCAAAGTATAGTTCAGTTTGTAACATTTTTATTGCTTTGGCTAAAAGCATATCCATAAATTATAATTATTTTGAGAGTTATGGTAGGTGAAAAGTCAAAAATCTACACCCATAAAGAATGAGGTCACATTTGGCACACAACATGCCAAATGGGCAATTAACTGACAAAAAACATTCAATTTATACTGCACAATATCACAAGTCACCATAACTACAGTCTTTATATGAACTGGCAAACAGGCCATTCTACCAACAAGCCCCACTGGATGGGAAACTCCTGCAACTCAGTTACTAAAATAAAAGCTAATTCAGTACAGACCACTGTCTGTCACCCTACACACAGTACAGACCACTGGCTGTCACCCTACACACAGTACAGACCACTGTCACCCTACACACAGTACAGACCACTTCACACTACACACAGTACAGACCACTGTCTGTCACCCTACACACAGTACAGACCACTGGCTGTCACCCTACACACAGTACAGACCACTGTCACCCTACACACAGTACAGACCACTTCACACTACACACAGTACAGATCACTGTCTGTCACCCTACACACAGTACAGACCACTGTCTGTCACCCTACACACAGTACAGACCACTGTCTGTCACCCTACACACAGTACAGACCACTGTCTGTCACCCTACACACAGTACAGACCACTGGCTGTCACCCTACACACAGTACAGACCACTGTCACCCTACACACAGTACAGACCACTGGCTGTCACCCTACACACAGTACAGACCACTGTCTGTCACCCTACACACAGTACAGACCACTGTCTGTCACCCTACACACAGTACAGACCACTGGCTGTCACCCTACACACAGTACAGACCACTGTCACCCTACACACAGTACAGACCACTTCACACTACACACAGTACAGACCACTGTCTGTCACCCTACACACAGTACAGACCACTGGCTGTCACCCTACACACAGTACAGACCACTGTCACCCTACACACAGTACAGACCACTTCACACTACACACAGTACAGATCACTGTCTGTCACCCTACACACAGTACAGACCACTGTCTGTCACCCTACACACAGTACAGACCACTGTCTGTCACCCTACACACAGTACAGACCACTGTCTGTCACCCTACACACAGTACAGACCACTGGCTGTCACCCTACACACAGTACAGACCACTGTCACCCTACACACAGTACAGACCACTGGCTGTCACCCTACACACAGTACAGACCACTGTCTGTCACCCTACACACAGTACAGACCACTGTCTGTCACCCTACACACAGTACAGACCACATAATCACATTATAGAGTACAGAGCTGTGTTCTGCCTTTTGAGGCCATTTGTGGGAGTTAATCGAGCAAAACACCTTTTAATGAAACTCAGGGAACAGCCTGTAGAGGCTGAGAACCTTTAATTAAAGTACGGGGGTGGACGAGCTCCTGTGTTTTAACCTCTTCAGGGAAGGGCTGAAACTCCCGCCTGGGATGAAAGGATCCTGCATGTCCTACACCTGCCCAAGCAGCTCTGCTAAAATAAACTGTACTTTTCTGTACAAATACCAAGGGAACAGATATGATTATTTATGTTTTAACATCAAAGCCATGTTTATTTAAGAAGCACATTTACAATGCATTATAAAACAATGGCAAAAGCGTGGAACAAATGCTTTCCTGCTACTTTTGGGAATTATTTCACATAAAAGGACAGTTTTGAATCTAGCCGGAACCAGGGAGCTTATTCAATCTTTTCAAAAGAAAACGCTTGTTATGACTACAGAATGTTTTTGTATTGAATTCAAAGAACATGGGAGAGCTGTGGCCGTGGGTAGAGAGCCATTGTTGCACAGCTGCTCTGTGCTAGCAGCAGTGTGGGTCGCGATGGCCAGTGGGCCTCCTTGCCGTAGGAAAACACCTCAGATCCTGTTCATGCTGACATCAATACAGCCCCAGGCACAGGGGACAGCATACGGCCTGACTCAGAAAACTAACAGAACATGAACAATGGGGGGAAGAAACAAACAAACTGCACAGCACAGACCTGAATAAACAGGGTCCATCAGGCCTGGTCTGACAGCCACTGGTGGCATATGTATCCTGCAGTGGCCTACATAGTGGGCTGCAGCACAGGGACAGGAAGGCTGCTTGGCCTAGGCTCATAACTGACTGCCTGGTCAGAGTTGGCATCTTCAGGGGTTACAACGTCAACTGAAAGTGAACTGGGGCTTTGGCACAGTGACTACATCTGATTCCCCCACGCTGCAGGCCTGCTCCTCCCATGCCCACTCTGGAGCAACATTACCTCAATCAACTGTAACCCCTTCTTCAACTAATTCCATTTTCTGTGATAAAATTAGTATTACATTTCTGTTATATTCATTCTATTCTGACAAAACACCATGCGGATGGGCTCCCCTCTATAGCCGGGTTTCTCTCAAGATGTCTTCCGATCAGGAGCTCTTTCTCCCCACTGGGTGCGTTACATCTGCTGCTGCTGGGGGGTCACGGCTGGGTTCTGCCCTTCTTTGCCGTTCTATATAAAGCATCTTTGTGACAGTTTTCTATAAAATGTGCTATACAAATAAAATGTGCTTGACCTGTACCTAACTTCAGCATGGAGATGTACTGCTGTGTGTGGTAATATGAGTGAATGTGAGAGTTGGCTGGTTAGGCTTAGGGTTAGGTAAGTAAGAAATCTTTATTTCCCAAGTTGTCCCATATTAGGGCCTCTTGGGAAATAAAAGTTTGCACTGGCCATTCAGAGTACTGAAGCCTTTAAGTAGGAAGTTGGTCCCTCTTGTGTCGGTGTTCTATGTGCGTTTGTTCAGTCCTCTTGGAAATAGAGTGCTAAGTTTGAGAATCCAGTGTTTCTCAAACCTGCGTCTCTCCTCCGGTGTCCAGTAATTATTTGTTTGAAGGCCCAATATTTCTAGTGCCTCAAGTCCATGGTGAAGGAAATGAGCCAACCAGGTGTGTGTCTGTCTCTTTGTGATTTTTAATATTATATATATGTTGTGCTAGTCTACATTTAATTGTATTCCCTGTCTCTCCTACATGGTTTATACCACATTGTTTGCACTTAATGGCATGTATGCAGTTTTTAGTATTTTTGGTTAGTGTTTGTTTTATTATGTAGGTTGTGTTGGTAGTGGTGTTCCTGACTGTAGTGGTTTGTTTGTAGAATATTGGGCCCTGTGTAGGTAAAGTATTAATTCCTGGTAGTTTGCTGCTCACCAGATGATCTGTAAGATTTTTATTTATTTTATACACTGAGATAATTTTATAGTTCTGGATGATGTTTGTGTTCTGTAGGGTGCGGGTTAGATTTAATTTAATTTTTCTGTTTGCAGCTAGGCTGAGTAGGTGGTGATTAGCGGGATGATTTTCCGCATGTCTTGTTGTCTGGTGGTTAAGAAGGTTTTCCAGACCTGTCTAAGGAAAGATCTGGAATACCCCCTTGGTTTTACTGCATTGAAGAGGGTCTGGGTAGCCTCTTCAAAATCTATTACCTGTGTGCAAATCCTGTTGAACCTGAGCAATTGTGATTTGATCAGGCTCTTGAAAGTGTGTTTAGGGTGGAGACTGTTTTTATGTAAAAGTGTGTGTGTGTCAGTATCTTTAAAGAAAACTTTAGTGTCTAAAGTGTGTGTTTGGGAAAATGAGGGTCCCTTGTATGTGGTAGTGTCCAAGAAATCTATTTGTTGGTTATGCGTGATGTATTTAACTGTTATCGTTCTATGGTGTGTGTTGAGGATTTGTATAAAGTGTTTGAAGTCCTCTAAACTGTGTGTTCCCCATATGTCATCTAAGTATCTAAAATAATTGGTGGGTAGTTTGGGGCATTTTTTAAAAACAGTCTCCTCCCAGTGTGCCATGTAAATGTTAGCGTAGGCCGGTGCAAATTTTTTACCCATCGCCGTGCCGCTGATTTGTAAAAAGAATTCTAAATTGAATTCAAAATCATTTTTTGTCAGGCTGATTTCTAACAGTTGTAGGAGGGATGTATCCAGGCGGCTGTCAGTGTTTATGTTTGTGTAGAGACTATCCATAAGAGGGTTTCTTGTGTTATTTTAGTGTTTTTAACTATGCGTATGAAGTCGTATGTGTCTTTTATGTAACTGTTGTGTTTAGTTGACAGTGGAGTGAGGAAATGGTCTATGTATTCTGCGATCCTGTAGGATTCACTGTTGCAGTCTGTGAAACAATAGGTCTCCCTGCTGGGACCTCATATGGTATGTTCCAGGACTGAGGCTGCTTGTGTATTTTGGGAAGGAGGTAAAAAACCATTGGTCTAGGATTTTCCTCCCCCCTTAGGTAAAAACTTTGTTTTTTTGTGATGCATTTATTCTCTAGTAGTGTCTGTAGAATGTTATGTATTGCCTGTGCTGTCTCTAGATATATGGGTCTAATTAATTTCTTATAGTGTGTGGTGTTGTTTAATTGTCTGTGTGCTTCTTGAATGTACTGTGTTCTGTCCAAGATCACTACGGCACTCCCCTTGTCAGTTGGTTTGATCACAATTTGTTTATTGTTTGCCAGCTGAGGTTGTTTTTGTCTTTGTGAGTTTGGGGGTTCAGTGCCTTGATCAGGGTGTTGTTGTTTTTTATGAGTTGTGTGACTGTACCCGGGATTTGGCCCTCCCTGGGTTCCCAGTTGGATTTGGCCATAAAGGGTGTTTTGTCTGTGGTTAGGGGTTAGGGGTTATGTTTTACTTGGCGGTTCTGAATACAGCTGCCCAAACCGTCTTCAACCTTAAAAAGTTCTCACAAGTCACGCCAGTTGCTGCCAGGATCAGACTGAAAGTCCTGACTGGCCTAAACTGCAGCCAACAAGGCAGCCCCTCCCCACCTACAGGTCGTCATTCGGCCCGACACACCAGCTCCAAAGCTCCACTCTGCTGGGTGAGGGTTGGGGTTAGCCCGAGGAGCCTCGAGTGTGAGTCAGAGGGAGAGGAGTTCATACAGCTCAGTGGGTAAGGGCATGTTTTACTTGGCGGTTCTAGGGCCAGTCCATTCACACAAGAACAACAATAGTACCAGACTTTCAGTGGAAAAGGAAGGCAGCTGAGCTGACCTTCATGTAATCTGCATGTTACGGGATGTCAGATACAATCTGGCCCTGTGTTTGTGGAGTGGGAGGAGATGATTTACAGTTGAATACTTTAAAGGGGGCTGGTTGCTGACAAGTTGGGATAAACAGCATATTCGCCAATTCCCATACCACAAATGTGTGCACACAAATTGGCACGTATAGTTAAATGGTTTCAATGAAAAAGGGGTTAACTTTCACCTACTTCTGACTACATGTAAACAAAATCTGTCAAAACTATTTGACCTATTTGGCACTCCTGTGCCAAAGACACTGGAGAAAACCTAAAAGCTTTTTGATATGTGATTTTGTACTTCCAGTCCTGTAACTTCTAACCGTGGTGTCATTATCACCATACTGAATAGAATTTAGGTACCTGGGCTGTGAAGAAACCTACCCCTCCGATGTCTGTAGGAACTGCCTGACTGCCTTTTCTGTACACAACTCTGGAACAAGAGTTCTGTGCTTAACCAACTATGACCTTTTCTCCAACAGCACTATCTGCTCGACCCTCAGCAGTCCGGCTTCCTATCCGGGCACTGGACAGATACTGCTCTCCTGGCTGTGACAGAGGCACTCACCACTGCAAGAGCCTCATCCCTTTCCTCTGTCCTGATCCTCCGTGATCTGTCTGCAAAATTCGACACGGTCAACCACCAGCTCCTGATCTCCACCCTGGCTGAGATGGGCATGACGGCCCTCTGCTGATCTACATCCTATCCAGCCTCTCGAGCTCCTGGGGTGCGTCTCTGCACCTCTTCTCACAGAGGCGGTTCTGGGGCCTTGGCCGTTTTCAATTCACACAGAATCTCTTGGTTCAGTAACTGCATTAGCTTTTCATATCACTGTTATGCCGATGACTAAACGTTTCCTGTCTTTCCCTCCCTCTGCCACACAAGCCTGCCTGCCTGGCTGACATCTCCTCATGGATGGTCAGGCATCACCTGAAGCTCAACCTCAACAAGACTAAGCTGCTCTTCATCCCTCACAGAGCCTCCTTACCACAAGAACTCTCAGTCACTGATGATGGTACGACAGAGCCTCCGTACCACAAGAACTCTCAGTCACTGCCAGAGATGGTCACAAGTCTTTGGTCACGAGTCCAAGTCAAGTCTCAAGTCTTTGGTCACAAGTCCAAGTCAAGTCTCAAGTCTTTGGTCACGAGTCCAAGTCAAGTCTCAAGTCTTTGGTCACGAGTCCAAGTCAAGTCTCAAGTCTTTGGTCACAAGTTCAAGTCAAGTCTCAAGTCTCTTATGGTTGTAATGAGCATTCTATCATCTGCTGCATGCCATCCGGACTGCTTAGAACACTGCATAGCTATATCTAAGGAATTCAAAGCATGTACTGTATTATCATCACTCCATCTATTAGCATACAGTATCAGCATTGATTAGTTGTTTGGTATATGATCATTTTAAACAGGCTATTGCAATGCAACATGAAAAAACACACAATGAAAGCTTTCCTTTAAAGTTCATAACCAAGTAGTACCAGAAGCAGTCAAAGAACAGCAGAACTTTCTGTTGAAAACATGAATTAGTCATTTAAGATCATTACACCTGAACAGCATTGTAGTCTATTTTTATCTAAAACTAGTTTTTATCTAAACCTACTGGTGCATCAGTCATTTATAAACAATACATTTAGAGTAGCATAAAATTACAACCATCTTACAATATAGCAATGGTTTCCAATAACGTAAATAAGCCCGCTGTGCTATGCTCTCTAAGTTATTAGAAACGATCACTTAAGTCCAAGTCGAGATACAGCAACATCCTAGCTAGCAAGTTGCAGCGAGTCTGTCACACCGCCAGTCAAACGCAAAAATCTGTCAAACAAGTGGCACTTGTAGCGAAGGATAACGTTATCCTCACTACTTCAAAAGGAAAGTTATTTCAAAATGTCAAGTCTAACTGGCAAGCATGCTGACCTATGCTCATTTCCACTCTCTATATTCATATTAATTCTGGGACTTCACTAGAGTAGCTTTTCATGATTCACAGATTTAAAAAAAAAACTCTTTCTTTATCTGTACAGAGCTCGAAATTGCAACCATTTCGCATATGCTCCCGAAATTTAATCTGTGCGACCTCGAAATATATCAGACTGTGTCGAGTAGAAAAAACCTTTGGAAACCGAGCGTTCAGAGCTAGAGCTTTTTTTTTTTTCTTCCTCACAGCGATACCGTTAACTATCATTCGTGTACCAAATTTTGTGAAATGCACAATTATACCGCACATAACCCCAAGATATCAATGAGCACAAAAAAGACGTTAATTGTTGCTTAGTAACGTTAGCCTCTTAGCAGTTTAGCACGCTCAACATTCCACCAATGTTAAGTCAATGGAGGTCGCTTTTTAAAGCTTTATAGTTTAAAATGTATAAATCTAGAAAAAGCAACCTGACCATGTGGTGGCCACATGTCTAGCTTAAAAACTGTAGGAGATACGTCCGGAAAAATTTTTTTCAGAATATAGAGGGTGGCTAAAAAATGGATATGGACTAACGAACGCTAATCTAATCACGTTAACCTCCCAGCTGCTCTACTATCTACGTGCTACTAGCTTTGTAGCTAGCTAATGAGGTTAACTTGATTAGATTGGCGTTCGTTAGTCCATTTATAAGATTGTTCACGAGTCGCAAACCTCGAGTCCGAGTCAAGTCTCAAGTCACAGTGTGGACTCCAGTCCAAGTCGCAAACTCGAGTCCCCATCTCTGGTCACTGCTGATGGTACTACAGTGACTGCCTCCCACTCTGCTAGGAGCCTGGGGGTGGTCCTGGACGACCAGCTGGATTTCGAAGGGCAAGTTGCAGCAACATCACAGTCCTGCAGGTTCCTTCTGTACAGCATCAGGAGGATTTTACCATACCTGGCCACATACTCCACACAGCTACCTGCCTGCAAGTCTACCAGCCTGCACAGCCGTTACAGCTCATCCAGAATGGCTGAATACAGCTGCCCAAACCGTCTTCAACCTTAAAAAGTTCTCACAAGTCACGCCCCTGCTGGAGTCACGCCAGTTGGTGCAGGATCAGACTGAAAGTCCTGACTGGCCTAAACTGCAGCCAACAAGGCAGCCCCTCCCCACCTGCAGGTCGTCATTCGGCCCGACACACCAGCTCCAAAGCTCCACTCTGCTGGGTGAGGTGCAGATCCAGCTCCCCATTCCCAAACGCACTGCTCTGGCACTGCCCATTCCCAAACGCACTGCCCATTCCCAAACGCACTGCCCATTCCCAAACGCACTGCTCTGGCACTGTCCATTCCCTGCCACAGTCTGAAGACTCATCTCTCTAACGGTATCAAGAGAGTAGCTTCTGCTGGGGTGCCATAATCTATCGTGTCTCACCCTATCTCTGCTATAATCTATTGTCACTAATATGATCTATTAGTCTTCTAGTCCTCTTGTTGTACTTTGCATTTGTATTTATGTTGGTACTGTAGTTGCTTACCTCATTACTTACTGCCTTGGCCCGATTCACAAACTAGACTTGATGTTCATTGCTGTAGACAGTGGATTCTTAATATGAATTATAAATTATGTTTCTGAAATATATTATCTGACCTGTTCTGTAGTTGCTCTAATGACCTTCGATAGGCATGTATTCTATGTCACTTATAAATGTTAATGTTAATACAAAAGGTAAATGAATGTAATGTAAAGTAATGTGATACGCTTAGACTACGCCGTTTACAGTGAAATCAACGCTGCATACGTGACAGACCTCCCCAAGGCAGAGGTACGGACACAGAAAGTGTAAACCCCAGCTGTTTGAATAATTAGACACTAAGCGCAGGTGTAAGAGGGAAGAATGGCGTGGGTGTTTGGGCCCTGAAGAGGCCTGAGACAGGCGCAGTCAGAGACAGAGGAAGAGCTGCTGCCATTACACCCCTAATTAAGATCCCCACTGATGATACACCCTCTACCCAAAACAACAATTTCATTCTGCTGACAAGCTGTGTGCACAGCCCTGTCGTACGGTATTTTTACCCCAGACACACCACTGCTCACACACCATCTTCCCCACTATAAATACTCTTAAATACAACACAACACAGTGAACAAAAACACAAGTTGTTTATGTGACCATATGAAATGCCCACAGGAACAATGGCCAGCTTTTATATAACACTGCAGGTAAATAAAATGATAAATGGTTGGCATTTATATAGCGCCTTTATCCAAAGCGCTGTACAATGGATGCTTCTCATTCACCCATCCATACACATTCATACACAAACGGTGACTGGCTGCCATGCAAGGCACCAACCAGCTCATCTGGAGCATTTGGGGGTTATCGAAGGGAATCGAACCGGCAACCCTCTGACCACCAGACGACTGCTCTTACCGCCTGAGCCAATGAGACGACTGCTCTTACCGCCTGAGCCAAAATAAACTGAATCACCCCAACGGTGGGAGTGGCGAAGGCAGTACTGAACCAACATTGGGGAGGGTCTGTGTCAGGGGGTCGGAACACTGGGGTGTGAGAGTGTGTGTGTGTGTGTGTGTGTGTGGGGGGGGGGTGTCTGGCTATAGGGGGGGTGTGTGTGTGTGGGGGGTGTCTGGCTGTTGGGGGAGGGTGTGAGTGTGTGTGTGGGGGGGGGGGGGTGTGTGGGGGTTGTCTGGCTGTTGGGGGAGGGTGTGAGTGTGTGTGTGTGGGGGGGGTGTGTCTGGCTATGGGGGGTGTGTGTGTGTGTGGGGGGTGTCTGGCTGTTGGGGGAGGGTGTGAGTGTGTGTGTGGGGGGGGGGTGTGTGTGGGGGTTGTCTGGCTGTTGGGGGAGGGTGTGAGTGTGTGTGTGTGTGTGGGGGGGGTGTGTCTGGCTATGGGGGGTGTGTGTGTGTGTGGGGGGTGTGTGTGGGGGGGGGTGTCTGGCTATAGGGGGGGTGTGTGTGTGTGGGGGGTGTCTGGCTGTTGGGGGAGGGTGTGAGTGTGTGTGGGGGGGGGGTGTGTCTGGCTATGGGGGGTGTGTGTGTGTGTGGGGGGTGTGTGTGGGGGGGGGG
>NC_083770.1:51419074-51481574 GCF_963514075.1 Conger conger | reverse complement strand
CGCACACACCCGCACGCACACGTGCACACGCACGCACACACACGCACACGCACACGCACACACACACGCACACACACACGCACACACACACGCACACACACACGCACACACACGCACAGGTACTCGCACACACCCGCATACACACACACACACTTCCCTTGCGTCTTTTCACACAAGACTTCCTCTGTAATCTCTGTGGGGGCTTCAGCGCAGCTCTGGCTGGTCCCTGGCTTATGTGTTACAGGGGTCTCATGTAAGCCCCAGTGAGTGTAATCTGCAGAGGTATCTGATGAGCCTTTAGTCTGTGTGGAAGACTGAACCCTAACCATAACCATAATCTTTCCTATAAAGGACAGTGGTCTTGGTGGGAAGGAAGCCATGTTGGATTAATCAAGTTATTTGAATCATATATGTAGGCACAAGCAATTTCAGCAAATCCCCCGGTTTTGGCAAATTCCCAACACCCAGCTGGGGGCAGGGGTGCCATGGGGGGGCTGCGGGACATTCTCAGAGAGAGCTGGCTGAGACCCAGCACATTCTAGAGGGGGGGGGGGGGCATGAGGAGGAAATAGGGGAGGATTCTGGGGGATATGGGAAAGGGGGTGTGATTGAAATTGTGACCTGTAAGAAAAAGGTAATGGTGAATTAATCAAATAACAGCCAATCAGCAGGCCTTATTCACCACATCTGCCCAATTAGCTAGCACAGCCCTCCCCTTTCACATCATGTGTGCTCTGGTTAGAGCAGTGTGTTGTGGTTGTGGGTGTGCTGTGGTTAGAGCAGTGTGTTGTGGTTGTGGGTGTGCTGTGGTTAGAGGAGTGTGCTGTGGTTGATTAGAGCAGTGTGTTGTGGTTGTGGGTGTGCTGTGGTTAGAGCAGTGTGTTGTGGTTGTGGGTGTGCTGTGGTTAGAGCAGTGTGTTGTGGTTGTGGGTGTGCTGTGGTTAGAGCAGTGTGTTGTGGTTGTGGGTGTGCTGTGATTGATTAGAGCAGTGTGCTGTGGTTGTGGTTGTTACATTACATTACGTGGCATTTAGCAGACGCTCTTATCCAGAGCGAAGTACAACAAAGTGCAAATCAAACACAAGAACAAGTGCAAAAGTGGACCTGAGAGGACAGTACAGTTCCGAATCCTAGTTTTGTGGGTGTGCTGTTGCTCACCAGTCTTGGCTGTTAATCGCATCTCCATACCCAGGCGTGTCCACCACAGTGAGACGGAGTTTCACGCCCCGCTCCTCAATCTCCACAGTAGACGCCTCAATCTGGACAGTCCGTTCGATTTTCTCTGCAGGTCGGGAAAGCAGTGCACACCAGTTAGGGCAACGTCCCAACCCCCTAAAGGCCCTTCCACACCAAGGCGGATTTTCCGCGCGAATTTTCGCACGGAATTTCGCAGATTAACAAACGCATGTGTTCTAATGAGTCTGTGAACACCAAAAGGCGAAATTCGCTGCGCGGAAAAAAATATCGGATCAGTCCGTTTTGATGCGAAATTTTGCATGCGGAAAAATGTGCCTGACCAATCAGAAACGGATTTAATTGTGTTCTACTATGATATTATAGAACGCAAAGCAGAGGGGAAAAAACCCGGCAAAAATGGGTGAGCAATTAATAAACCTCGTCAGCCAATACCCGGGCCTTATACGACAAAAGTCGGCAAGATTATATCGACACCGATATATGGGCTGGGATAGCTCGTTAGGAATTGCATCATATCAGTTAAAAATACTTGCCATCCTGCGCGCTTGGCTATAGGCTATCTGGCGTTTGTAAATTTTCTTTTCTTTTCACCATCTGTGCCGTTACGTGGAATCCAGAAAGTCATGTCCAGTAGGCTACGCCTAGATTTTGGGCCTCGCGGAAATTACTGGACCCACCCCAATACCCATTACGCGTGAGACAGTATCAGTAACTCGAACACAACCAGACAATACAGCGTCAGATCAGAAAAGACAAGTCTAGTCCAGTAAATGGAAGTAGGCCAATGTAACATTTTCACTCACATCACTCCAACAAGGGGTGAACCCAATACTTCCTTTTTTTGTTATTCACTAACATATCAATCACGATGAGATCTTCATCACTTGACGACATCTTTACTAATGACACTCGCGACTGACAGTCACGGCGCGAAAGCAGCGCGAAATAGAACGCAAAATATAAAAACATCGCACCGCACCTGGTGTGGACACCTTGTGTGCGGAATTTTCGCATTAGCTTTTTTTCCGCATTTCCGCACCGCAATCAGAATCCTGTTTGGTGTGGAAGGGCCTTAACCCTGAGACAAATCTCTATCCCTAACCCAAACCATTCACAATGACACAATGGTACTACCTTCCAAGGACTGGCGCAGGACTATATGCTTGATGCCTTCTTACCCCGCACTGTGGGAGCCACTCACCTGCTGCGATGGGGATGTAGCGCTCTGGGTACAGGTCTGTGAGAAACAGGCTGTTGATCAGAGTGGACTTCCCCAAACCAGACTCTCCTACAGAGCCAGAAACACAGGCACAGCTCAGCATGGATAGTCAGAACCCAACCAACCCCTGTGAACCCTGAACCCACCAAACCCCTGTGAACCCTGAACCCACCCAACCCCTGTGAACCCTGAACCCACCCAACCCCTGTGAACCCTGAACCCACCCAACCCCTGTGAACCCTGAACCCACCCAACCCCTGTGAACCCTGAACCCAGCCGACCCCTGAACCCACCAAACCCCTGTGACCCCTGAACCCAGCCGACCCCTGCAACATTGGAAGGAAGCTACTAGTGACTGCAGAGGTCGTAACTGAACTCCAAATATTGAGACTGTGGACAGCAAGAGGCTCCATTCCGCAGAGATAAATAGCAGTTTAGAGTGATAAAAACTATGAATAGGGTTTAGAATGATGTATAGCACATGGGGGACACCCACTCACCCACAACCATCAGTGTGAACTCAAAGCCTTTCTTCACAGACTTCCTGTGCACCTGGTTGGGCAGGTTAGCAAAGCCCACATACCCAGCTGCCTCGGGAAACTGCCAGGAGCACAAGAGCAACAAAGCAGTGGGACAGGGGTACTACAGCCCTACAGCCCCCTACAGCCCCCTACAGCTCTACAGCCCCCTATAGCCCCCTACAGCCCTACAGCCCCCTACAGCCCACTACAGCCCCCTACAGCCCCCTACTGCCCCCTACAGCCCCCTACAGTCCACTACAGCCCACTACAGCCCCCTACAGCCCTACAGCCCCCTACAGCCCACTACAGCTCTACAGCCCCCTACAGCCCCCTACAGCCCCCTACAGCCCACTACAGCCCACTACAGCCCACTACAGCCCACTACAGCTCTACAGCCCCCTACAGCCCCCTACAGCCCCCTACAGCTCTACAGCCCCCTACAGCCCCCTACAGCTCTACAGCCCCCTACAGCTGCCTACAATCCTACAGTCCACTACAGCCCCCTACAGCCCCCTACAGCTCCCTACAGCTCCCTACAGCTCCCTACAGCTCTACAGCCCACTACAGCCCCCTACAGTCGCCTACAGCCCTACAGTCCACTACAACCCACTCCTGGTTATTCATTCTGTACACTGCCAAAGAAATTAGAAATTAGCACAGAAATAAAAAACCAAACCCCATCCACCCTGCCACCACACCCCATCCACCCTGCTACCACACCCCATCCACACCCCATCTAACCTGCCACCACACCCCATCCACACCCCCTCCGGCTGACTCACCTTCCCTTTCTCTCCAGACTGAGACATTCCCCTGAACCTGCAGACACACAGACAGCAGCGTTTATACATCCCCCCATCAGAGCACAGCAGCGTCAGAAACACATCCCTCAGCGCATGTATACACTCCCCATCAGAGCACAGCAGCGTCAGAAACACATCCCTCAGCGCATGTATACACTCCCCATCAGAGCACAGCAGCGTCAGAAACACATCCCTCAGCACATGTATACACCCCCCATCAGAGCACAGCAGCGTCAGAAACACATCCCTCAGCACATGTATACACCCCCCCACTCCCCGGCTCCACTCAGAGTATGCATCGCGGTAAGGTATCGGCACCATTTGATGCGCCAGATTTAAATGGGGTGGAAACCACGCCAACCCGGTGCACCCAGTTCCCAAGCCAGAGGGATTTGGGATCATACTCCCAGCAACTGGGCTCAGAAACACAGCATCAATGCGGTCTCCTGATCTTTTACTTACTCACACACGCACGCACGCACGCACACCTGCACAATCTTCTTCTGTCCCAAGGAGATGCAACAGGTCAACCCCACCCAGAGCCCAGAGCCCAGAGCCCAGAGCCCAGAGCCCAGAGCCCAGAGCCCAGAGCCCCAGAGCCCCAGAGCCCACCCCAGAGCCCCAGAGCCCCAGAGCCCCAGAGCCCAGAGCCCCAGAGCCCCAGAGCCCAGAGCCCCAGAGCCCCAGAGCCCCAGAGCCCCAGAGCCCCAGAGCCCCAGAGCCCCAGAGCCCAGAGCCCAGAACCCCAGAGCCCCAGAGCTCCAGAGCCCCAGAGCCCCAGAGCCCAGAGCCCCAGAGCCCCAGAGCCCAGAGCCCCAGAGCCCAGAGCCCCAGAGCCCAGAGCCCAGAGCCCCAGAGCCCCAGAGCCCAGAGCCCCAGAGCCCCAGAGCCCCAGAGCTCCAGAGCCCCAGAGCCCAGAGCCCAGAGCCCAGAGCCCCAGAGCCCAGAGCCCCAGAGACCCAGAGCCCAGAGCCCAGAGCCCAGAGCCCCAGAGCCCCAGAGCCCCAGAGCCCAGAGCCCCAGAGCCCCAGAGCCCAGAGCCCAGAGCCCAGAGCCCAGAGCCCAGAGCCCAGAGCCCAGAGCCCCAGAGCCCACCCCAGAGTCCACCCCAGGCAGCGCAGAGGGGTGTGGGGCCGTTTCATCGTCAGTCCTGGAGAACAATGGGCTTCATCAGCACAGCGGCTCAATCTCTCCCGATGCATCCCATTCCGCCGGGTTCAGTGGGAAAGCACGCGCCCCCATCCTGCAATCAGGGAGCAGGACCCCCCACAGCCCAATGCAGCGCTGACAGACTGCCACACAGCCCCTCTTATCACCTCCTGCTCCAGATGCATTTATTTCTCCTTTAATGAACCAGGAAAAGCCCATCAAGACGAAATCTCCCTTACAATGGGGACCTGACGTAAAACACAAAGCTACAAATCAATCAACATCACTACAGCATGCTGGCCTGAGACAGGAGTGTAAACCGGATTAAAACAGAAGCACACTCCAGACGCTACGTCACCAGTAACACATTTGAAATCAACAGGTGGAATTAGCATGTACAAGGTCTTTATTCGTATGAGTGTACATGTACAAGGTCTTTATTCGTATGAGTGTACATGTACAAGGTCTTTATTCGTATGAGTGTACATGTACAAGGTCTTTATTCGTATGAGTGTACATGTACAAGCTCTTTATTCGTATGAGTGTACATGTACAAGGTCTTTATTCGTATGAGTGTAGGGTTGAGGGTCATTAAAAAGTACAGGGTCATATTACAGAATTACAGCAGAGCCAGGAGCCAAGATAAGAAGCAAGTCGTCTAAGTATTGCCCTATAAATATAACCCCAGGTTATATGGTTCTATTAAAACAGTGCTATCAAAGTAGTGGTCAGCAGTTTAGTGCCTATAATGAAAAGCTATGCAGGTAACAGCATTCACTGAGTGTAAATGAGCAGGTAACAGCATTCACTGAGTGTAAATGAGCAGGTAACAGCATTCACTGAGTGTAAATGAGCAGGTAACAGCATTCACTGAGTGTAAATGAGCAGGTAACAGCATTCACTGAGTGTAAATGAGCAGGTAACAGCATTCACTGAGTGTAAATGAGCAGGTAACAGCATTCACTGAGTGTAAATGAGCAGTTAACAGCATTCACTGAGTGTAAATGAGCAGGTAACAGCATTCACTGAGTGTAAATGAGCAGGTAACAGCATTCACGGAGTGTAAATGAGCAGGTAACAGCATTCACTTAGTGTAAATGAGGACACGGGCACCTCCATGGCCCGAATGGACCTGATGGAGTGGACTACTGAGGTATGCGTCTGCTTTACACAATTTTTATTTTTTTATTATTTGTTATACTTATCACTTACAAGGTCTGGCACTAAGATACACTGTAGAGGCGCTAGCCCCATATGAGACACTTCTTCGGTCTACAGATAAGTGCCTTTGAGTTGTTCCTGAGTCTAGGTTCAGAACTAAAGGTGATCGAGACTCTGGAACCGTTGAATCAGTGACCACTATTAAACACCAGTTCCATTGTTTTGAACTGCCTTTTAGAATTTGTGATCTACATTCAATTTCTGTTTCATGGCAATGCCATGTCATGCCATGGGAGTAGCTTTAGAAATCCACCTGCACTGAGCCAGTGGGGTTCACTACAATGCAGCTCCTCCATTGGTTGAGCTGCAAAATCTGGAGGCCTGATTGGACCACAGCAGCAGTGACTGGCGCCTGACTGGGGTCTGAGAGGGACACGCACACAACACGCAGTCTCCAGAATTAATTAGGTTTTCATTTCTTCTGAACAAAGGCCAAAATGCCAAAAGCCACACTGTGGAAATCAGAAAACAAAATGGGTATCAGGCCCAGTGGTGTTCCGCCCAGCTGGGCACTCAGTGGCCCGGCCACACAGCACAAACCTGGCAGCACTCACACAGGCCGACAGGCTTTGTGTTCCCCTTCTCCTCTAAACACCAGGGAGGGAAACAACAGTGTGATTTAGGGTGACAGATCACTCCTGATACCACAGGGAAACAAGAGGTTCAGAGAAAGTTTAAGGGGTTGGTCTCATAAAACATTTCTGTGCATACCATGTCTGGGCACTTTCTGTTTTTATGTTAATCCAATTAAATGCATAGTAAATCATATTTTATCCATTTCACACTATTTAACAGGTTGTTTTTATCAGTAACAACATTTAGTAGGCCAACTTCGGTTTCTAAAGGAACAGGAAATAAATGGACCAAAACACACAATACTGTGGAACCTGTGCGACCCAACATGGTTCATACATCTGCCCACTCAAACAGGAGTTATGCACCACTGACAAGGAGGACGCTCTGTAACAATTATGCCCATTTGCTCATCAAGCAAAACAATTTATGGTCTTCTAAAATGCTGCCAATTATGTTTAATGTCAGGCCCCGAGATTCACAGATAAACGAGACTCGGCCCGCTGAAGTGAGTTGCCGCCATTTCAACGCGGTTACTCTGGAGAAGAGATGCAGGGACCTTTTCGCGTTGGATGCTTTTAACTCGCACAGAAACTACGAACATTATCAACAGAGGCCCTTAGCCACTGAGACCATTTCTGAACATTTAAAGGAAATTACATTCAGGTGAATCTATAAATGTCACTTCACTGTTGACAAATTGTAGAGATATCCCTACCAAGCCGTGTATTGTACGATTGCGTCGACAAAAAATTGCCAATCCCAATTCCTAAAATGTATTGCTAAGTCTGAAGGTAACAGTTACACAAAGCGACACATCGCGTTTACCACTGTGTATATAAATAGTACGGTGTAGTCGGTTATTTTGTCAACGTGTGTTTAAATCCCAAATGCATCATATACTTTAGATAAGGGCTGCTCCATAGTTAACCAATTAATTGTTTTTTTTTAGTTTTAGTTTTTGTGCTAGCTATGGACATTTTGGCTCAGTACACTATATTTGGAGCCAAAACACTTTAAAACTTCCAGAATATGCCCACACCCCGTTTTAGGAGAAATAAACACTGTATGAAGACAAAATTAGCAATCCTAGAACGCCACAAGCTTGAGGAAAATGGGGTGAAATAGAAAGAAAGAAAATACCCTTAAATCTATTTTCCATTTCAGTGTAGCGAAATTTTGTAACATTCAACATATGAATACACTTGAAAAGTTTTCCTGGAAAGTTTCAACTTCTTGCCCCAGGAGTAACTGGTTACTTATTCTCAAAGTTTACATTGTTGCCAAGTTTGTGTGTTACTCTTAACGCTGCAAACAACATCAATCCAAATGAACTGGGTTAATGTGTTAAATCCTTACCTCTGGTAATATACGTAAATAAACAACGTTAGATGAGATTTTTCTCACTGCGGCAATCTGTCCCAGGCCAGTCCAGGGAATCCGGAACCTCCCCGATATATTCCGCCCTTATCCCAGAATGCCCATTTCTGTTCGTGTGGGTGGGACAGTGAAGAATGTCGAGAGACCGGAGCCATTATGGCTCAAAACTCAGAGCCCTGAAGGGGATGCCATTTTAAGGAGAAGGACCTCAGAGCCAATATGGCTTTCATTGTTTACACTTTTGCAATCAAACGGTTATTGATATCCGGCTGCTCACATGCGTACGGAAATAATAAACAACACTTACGCCGCTGTCCAAATAAAGAAATCAACAATATAGTGTATTTGGCTGTGTGACCGTGACGATATTTTAAACTAACGGGAATACGAAACATTCACACTTTGCTGCTCGTGTCTCATTGGTGTGACTGATGAAGGGATTTTAATCTTTGGACGCAGTGCTCCCAGGCTGCATACATATAGAGCCATATCGTCGCTGTGCAAAAACGTGAACGCGCCTATATCCAGCCACTATAACGATAGCACGTCATTGTGAACATCTCTGTGTTTAAAATGCGCTTCAGCACACACAAGGTGCGTGGCTCATTAAACACTGTTCAATATCAAAACCAGCCCTTTCAGGGTGCTGGCCTTCAGGTGTCAGGGAGAGTTGGTAATGCCTTTCTTCTTCTTCTTCTTCTTCTTCTTCTTCTTCTTCTTCTTATTATTATTGTTTTCAGTGGGAAACCATCCTTGAAAACCACATGATGTCTTAACTGCCACCACCATCAAGCTTGGGTTTCTGTATGAATCATTTGGCACATTTGCGTCTCACTTGTTGTCATTAAACAAAAAGTAAAGCCTTTCAATAGCAATGCAAACCCTGAATTAAGGGCAGCAGATATTGCTGATGAATCTGGTGAATGAAAAAGTGAAAAAAACAATCAGTGGATATGCCTTTTTTTAATTTGTGCAAGGGTGCTTGAGATTTCAAGTAAGTCAAACTTTGACTATTTTTTGGCCGCTCCGCGCTCGCTGTGTTGGAGCTCGCGCAGCATTCTGACCGTTGATTCCTCGTGGCGCTTAGGTCTGTGAAACGCAGGAAATAAATGTGTACCGTAGTTATTAAATCCAGTTAAAGAAGGATCTTCTTTAACATCCGTCTCTCAGTCTCCCTGCAGCTCCACCTGGTGGCCAGTGGCAGCATCTTTCATTCGAGCAGCTCTCACTGGAGGGCAAGCCTTTCCACCTCAACGGCATCGCGGCTATTGCATTAACTTGCTCTTTTCATGAAAAATGCTGGCATTTACAACATCCTTCTCCTCCTGAGATTCTGAGTTAATGCAGGAAATCATTCGCATGCCAATGGAATGGAAACATGCGGTCACAAACTTTAATAAAAATAAGAATTCCAGAAAAGATTGTCATCCTGAATCACTCTTTGATCCATTTTAGTGTAATGCATGTTATAATAATACAAATATAACCAAACAGCCGCTTGAGGTTAAGGTGAGCTCACCTGGACACAAGGTGAGCTTACCAGGACACAAACAGGCAATATCAATTCCAGAAATGCCTCTGATGTCAAAATCCTGGAGATTTCCTTTCACAGAGAGGGAAAAAGCATCCAGGTGGGATGCAGTGTTTTATTTTTTTTATTTTTTGTTGTTGCAACATTTATGACTTTGGCAAGACCCGTCTAACAGTTAATGCATTCTAAAACAGTTTAACATTCTCATCAATTCATTCAATCACAGAAATGAACATTTAACTAATATTTTCCAACATCCCTGAAATGTTTCATAAGTTTGGATAGTGCTGAGAGATGCATCCTAGTATCCCTTATTATGATAATGCTACAGGTTAACCATCTTTCATTTCTTACAAATAATGACCAAGTCTGTTATGACGTCACCCCCACTGCCCACCGAGCTCTACTCTACATTGGTACTCGCATACCAGGCAGTTAAGGGATCAACACCTTGCACATATTCAATCACTAATCAGAACCTATACACCAGCCAGACCCGTCCGGTCTGCTACCTCTGAACGCCTGGCACCCCGCGGGGCAGTCTGTTCCGGCCCCACGGTGGTGGATTGACATTCCTGTGGAGTCTCTGACCACTTTCAAACGCAGACTGAAGACTCATCTCTTCAGGCTGCACCTTTCCCTCCCTACCTCACTGCTATAATTAGCCATGTGTATGCTATACATTATAATAGCACTTGTGTATAATTATTATAGTATATGGGGTATTCTAGCTGCAAACCGTGGTATGCTAGTTGGAAAGTTGATGTAGGTCTTGGAACTGTACTTCCCTCTAGGGTTTTCAGTGCACGTGTTCCTGGTTCTGATTTTCACTTCATTGTCCGTCGCTCTGGATAAGAGAGTCTGCCAAATGACTATGTAATGTCATGGACTATCTTTTAGTTGTACCTCTGTCACCACTGATTATAACTTAAATATTGGGAGTGGAGTTTTGGCAGCAGGATGAACTCCTGACTGACCTGCGGTTAGATGAAGGGTCAGAAGCGGCTGCGCGTGTGGGGTTGTGTTGGGAGAGTGGGGGTTGTGTTGGGAGTGTGGGGGTTGTGTTGGGAGAGTGGGGGTTGTGTTGGGAGTGTGGGGGTTGTGTTGGGAGTGTAGAGAGTGTGGGGTTGTGTTGGGAGTGTGGGGGTTGTGTTGGGAGAGTGGGGGTTGTGTTGGGAGTGTGGGGGTTGTGTTGGGAGTGTAGAGAGTGTGGGGTTGTGTTGGGAGAGTGGGGGTTGTGTTGGGAGTGTGGGGGTTGTGTTGGGAGTGTGGGGGTTGTGTTGGGAGTGTGGGGGTTGTGTTGGGAGTGTGGGGGTTGTGTTGGGAGTGTGGGGGTTGTGTTGGGAGTGTAGAGAGTGTGGGGGTTGTGTTGAGAGAGCAGGAGTTGTGTTGGGAGTGTAGAGAGTGTGGGGGTTGTGTTGGGAGAGTGGGGGTTGTGTTGGGAGTGTGGGGGTTGTGTTGGGAGAGTGGGGGTTGTGTAGAGAGGGCGGGAGTTGTGTTGAGAGAGCAGGAGTTGTGTTGGGAGTGTAGAGAGTGTAGGGGTTGTGTTGGGAGTCCGGGGGTTGTGTTGGGAGTGTGGGGGTTGTGTTGGGAGTGCGGGAGCGTTGGCTCTTTGTGTTGTCAGACGGAATTAAATATGAAAGCAAAAAAAAGGAATCTTGTTCAGAGGTTACTGAGCCAGAGAGAGGACGGAGGATTGGGAAGCAATAAAAAAATGCAGAACACAGAGTATTACATTATAACGCAGGTTCATGCATGTAATGCAGTGATATCATGTAATACAATGCATTATGATACAGATTAATAATGCATGCCAGTGTCATGATGAAAGCACTTAACATTGCCCACATGCGGCTGTCCTTCACTGGCTCACGTCATGTTAAGCATACGGCACTGCACTGTAAACATAAGTATATATCTGTCAATCACAACATTTCATCCTGACCCCGACACCACTGTCACTTTCAAACTGTATTCTGTTGAATGCCATAAGTTACAGTAACTTGAAGTTTTATAGCTACACAGCCTGCATTTTACTGCCAATTAGAATGTTTCTGATGTTATTACAAGTTTTCATTGTATTTCTGTTCCATTTTTCTAGAAATGCCTCATTAGCACTAAGTGGTCGGGTGGGTGAATACACATGTATGATATTTCATACCATAATAGTATTTCACAAATTCATAACTTGGGCCTATAGATATATAGAGCATATAGGCATATAAAGCCCACACATATTAATGTGGTGGTTCCAGTTTTGTTCTATTAATAAAACCTTTGATATTCAGTGAGCTGCTCTGTGCCTGCAGTGGCTGTGGAGGACACTGTGTAAGGAGCCCAGCAGGGACTAGGCAACCCCTTAACAGATATTAAAGTATATTTGCTAAAATATATTTGATTATAAAACAAATGAATAGCCTACATTAAAATGTTTGCAGTTGAAAGGAATATGAATGAAATAGTTATATCAGTACACCGTTCCGGAAGCGGTTCTAGCTCACGCGTGAGGTCGAACAGATGAGATCCTTTGATCTTCTCGATGGGCTCAAAGCACACATGTACACTGATTCACTAAACACAAAGCCTTCAGCAGCAAAGGAAAACTGCAATAATAATAAGCAACATATTCTACATCTGTAGATTGTGATGAACTTTTTGAAGATGGTGCTCCAGCTATTTAAGAAATGTAATCATTATTTGTTTAATATCGTCTGGCGCTTGAAGCAGACAATTAAATGTTTCATGTAGCAAAAAACATGTAATCAGTTAAACACCTGATTATATAGTTGTGCTGTATCAAACGCATTCTTGTCTGCTGTGACAGCATGTTTAAACGACATTAGCAATAATGCAGGCAATGTAAATATAAATTAGCTGCCATTATTGCATTTAGTGGGCAAAGATATTTGTAGTTTCCCGCGGATGTAATCCCTCTTTCAGGGAATGTTTTTACAAGCGGAGTAAATTCCAGAAGAGCGCGCTGTAAAATCCACCCTCGCGTCTCCGGCCGGTTCTGCGGATCCACGGCGCCCTTATCCACTGTAACCGTTCTCTCCCCTTTGTCCGCGTTCTACCAATACGTTTGTCTTTTCATTGGCCAAGAGAGGATACGGTACAATCTGATTGGACAAAAGTTTTTCCTCTCGATTGAGCACTTGCAGTAGCCCACCCCACCAACTAAATATCTGGACTCCTTTATCATTGCGCTCCAGTTTGAAATATCCCCTGGTCTGCCAGCGGAGTTAAAGGAAGGCTAACACATACGGGATGCGTGCGATGTGTCCTTAAACAGAACTCGCTCTTCACAACCAAGGGAAAACTGATTTTTTTTAGATTGTGTTGTGATTTAATTGAGGAAGTATCTGGTTAAAGATTGAGAGAAGCAATAACTGTTCAAATCGTAAAAACGAAAGAACTAAAAATGGTTTCCGCTGGTTTGGAAATAATAGGTTTGGCACTGTGCGTTATCGGCTCGCTGCTGGTGATGGTGGCGTGCGGACTGCCCATGTGGAAAGTGTCAGCGTACCTGGAGAGCAACATCGTGACCGCGCAGACCAGCTGGGAAGGGCTGTGGATGTCGTGCGTGGTGCAGAGCACGGGCCAGATGCAGTGCAAGGTGCACGACTCGGTGCTCGCGCTCAACACCGACCTCCAGACCGCGCGAGCTCTCACTATCATCTCCTCCGTGCTGGGGGTGCTGGGGCTCATGGTCACCATCGCCGGCGCGCAGTGCACAAACTGCATCAAAGCAGAAACCGTGAAAGCTCGGGTGGTGAACTCCGGTGGAGCCATCTACATCATCAGCGGGGTGTTCGCCTTGGTGCCTCTGTGCTGGATGGCCAACAACATCATTTCGGACTTCTACAATCCTCATGTCCCGACGTCGCAGAAACGGGAGATTGGGGCCGCGCTGTACATCGGATGGGCCGCCACGGGCCTGCTGCTGATCGGCGGGTCTATGCTCTGTTGCTCCTGTCCAGCGTCAGATAATTCCTCATATTCAGTCAAATATGCGCCTACGAAAAGAGCCACGCCGAACGGGGACTATGATAAAAGGAATTATGTGTAGCTTTCACGCTGACACCAGTTTAATTACTGGCTACCAGTTTCACCTTTTGAGATAAAAAAAAATATGTTCAACGTTTTGCACCTGAAATTTGAACTGAAAATTATGTCAAGTTTTACAGTTCAGCCAACTCGCATTTTAGTATAAATATTACGGAGACCGTCGGAACCTGCTTACAGTAGACATGTTTTGAAGACATGTTTTGTCCACCTATATGTCGAGGAAAATGCATGTAGTAGAGGAATAACAGAAACACATAAGTTTGTATTTTAGGTACCTGCATTTCCAGTGCAGAGCGTGAGTCATTCATGTTTAATAGAACTTTTGTTGGATTTTAGCTTTAGTGTTTTGAATTGTTTACCTTTGTACAAACTATTCGAGCTGTTTCTTTTCATAAGGGGAGGGAGAGACGCTGAAAGTATCTATATACGCTTCATTTCATGTGAATTTGTCAAAAACAACCAAACCTGAATACACTGCACAACTTCTCGCAACAAACTGATATTTTACACGAATTTTCTGAGAATGAAATATTGTGTCGATCCGTAACGGAGCCCACGGGCTGATTTTCTGTGCTCAGGATTTCCCTCCAAAGGTCTAATGAGTATCCAACATCGTTGCGATCGAGACAGAAACATGAATTCACAGTTCAGTATAAACCTCAGGTATGTTACAGATAACGAGGAATACATATTTTCTTTGACAAAAATGTTTTAAAGTAATATTGTAGAATTAAAACACACATACATTCGTGTTTAAATTGGGAATACAATACAGAATGTGTTTTAAAAAATAAACAATTGAACTCTGTTGCCTGTAGCTTAGCTCTTTCCAACAAACTGCATCCTGTTTCTCTTCCGGAAACATTTATTTTTGTATCTGACAAAAGTTATGCTGTACTTCAGATTCATTTGGTTGTGGTGTTCTTATTATACTTTTTTTTTGTTTTTTTTAATAAACACACATTGTAACGATCCGTTTGTGTATGTGGCCTGTGCTAATTCAATTATGTAATTTGAATAATGAAAAAACATTAATTATGAGCCAATTATTCTAATAGTGAAATATCTTTATCTAGCCGATAATTGCTGATAATGTACTATAGCTTTACGAAAACTGAAAATAAATATAAAGTTGCTTCATTTATCAGCTCCATACTTCAGCTGCTGTTGTAGGATTTCCGTTTTCACGCTACAGCCGTCCAAACCATAGGCTACCCTTAATATAGAGAAAAGGAAATTGACTGAAGTGTTGAAATATTTGAAAATTCTAAAAAAACGAACTGATGTTTTGAAAAAAACCTTTATTTTAGTGTCCTGTCTATTTCCCGAAACAGCGCTGATTCGAGTTTTCAATATGACTGACTTTGTATATCGCTATTATTTATTAGGGGATGCGCCCAGACGCTTAAGCAGTGTCCCGAATTCCCACAGCGGGCCCTTTGACCCCCTTGTCAGCAGGAGAAAGTATTTCGGTGAGCCATAAAGACGCGCATGACAATACCCATTCACTCTGTGGATTCTTCAGAATAACGCACAATGACCCAACACCCTCCCATCCCCCATGCAACTTGAAGAGGCGAGACGCTACTTAGAATTTGTTGGAAACATCTCCTAGAATAATCTTACCCAGGTTCCATTACACATCCCTACGTCGCAGTATTTGCAGTTATTGCGGCCAGTAGCTTGCGCTTTGATTTATTGTGCTCTGTCTACGTCGCTATATCACGTGGTGTAAAACAGGCGAACAAATTCAAGCACGCAAATGAGCAATTGATTTTTTCTATTTTCTCCATCATGGGAAATAATATATTATCGCATAATGAGGATAATTAACAATAGTACTATTACGTTTATATACAATATTACTCATTTTTAGAAATGAGCGATTTTATTGTGGCTAAAACGCCTAACTAATATTAAATGTATCCCTGCTGCAAATCTAAGGAACACATTTCAAAGCGCATTATATTTAAGACCTACCACATAAGACGCTTAGCCAGTCATATGCCAGTATTAAGCCAGAAAACACGCCGGCCTTTGAGAACAATTATGAACGAACAATAAGTCTTTATTACCTGGTAGTGCTGCATAAACTGCAATTATAAGCATTTTGGAGTTGTAATCCAACAGGTGTGCTGTTTCACTGACTCCTGTCTTTTGCCGTTCCACTGGTGGCATATTGTATTGTATTAATAATACACTCCAGTCATGTACAGGGTCAAAATGTGCAAGACAAAATGACAAAAACTTTGAAAACAGAATCCATGTTTCAAACTGAAATATGGTTTCCAACAACAAACAGGAAAAGGAAGAGGCAGCACAAGTGGAAGCCATGGTCTGTGCACATTTTCTCACTGCAGCACTACTAACTATTGTAATAGTCTGGGTGTAATAACAATCTCCCCTTAATTGCACTCTATAATTGGCTTTCAAATGTTGGCATCTATTGAGTTTTTCAAGCCAAACATAGCTGCATCCTATTTGCTGTGGTGGAGAGCAGTAGTTCGGGGTGTTTATTGTCCAGCCTTTTCACATTTAGTCATGGGGGAGGCGGGGGGCTTCCCGCCAGCTTTTTGGTGGAGGAGAGAAAAGAGGCAAACAGTGTGACAACGTCACTGAAAGACTCCTTGCCATGGCAACAGTAAAGAGTCTGCAGTTGCCTAGTTACAGGGACCTGTAATGTGGTCATATGGACATTCCGGCATTCCTGCGTCTCTTTCAGGATGCTCACAAAGTCGCACATTCATCCAAATCCATAACTCACTCATCCCTGTTTGTATCATATATAATGAGTATTTATATATTTATGTAGCACTTTCTACAAACATATGTGATTGCTGGGCATTATTGTGCGCCAGTGACAGCCCTGTCATTTCATCTCACACGGTTTCAACCTTTAAACCTGAGCTACACATTCAGCTCAAGATCCACAGCTGAGTACCTATGACTGAAAATAAAACGCTTTGATATTAAGGCAGCAAGTTCAAAAACAAATAGTAAAAAATCATAAAATTATGAATGATGTCATTTCCATGCTTTAAAGAGTAAACTTGACCTTCCTTGACCGGACAGCTTGGAGGAGGGTAGGATATCACAGTTTCTCATGACGTGTGCTTTGACCTTTGACCTCAGCCTGGTCAGTGGGGCCAAAAGTCACTTACCATGACCTCATCTCTCAGGCATGTGCTGGAACCAGGGGCGAGCCCAATGGCCAAGCCCATTGGCCAGTCTCCCCCCGGGGGGGGGGGGGGGGGGGCAGCCTTTACAAACATGTCAGCCAGAGCAGAAACTATGGCACTTCCTGCTTCAGTGGACCAACTGCCATTGACATGAAGAAGAAATGAGCAGCCTCCATATGTGAAGGTTTGGGTGGGGATGAAGGGGAGGATTTCTGAGTGTTGGTTCTGATCCGGAGGGGGTGTTGTACAGGGGATGAGGTTTGAGTGGAGGGTTTCCGAGCGTTGGTTCTGATCCAGAGGGGGTTCTGTACTGGGGATAATGCCCACACAGCAGATGCAGTGTCTGAGGAAGCGCGTGATCCAGGACTGACTCAACCTGAGAGTCAGACGTCCGGCACTGGGACAGGAGGAAGGAAAGGGCTCGATTCGGGAAGGACATGAAAGTGTTGGACTAGTCATTTCTGATGACCTCACCTTCTTGTTGGGGAACTTGGGGGTTTCTGCAGTGTGAGCAGTGATGAATCAAAACTAACATTCCTGAGCTACACACACACAGAAACACAAACATACACACACACGTACACGCAAAGGCGCCCAGACACACACACACACACAGACACACGTAAACACAAACACACACTGATACACTCACACACACTCCATTCCTGACAGGTCTTTATGGATCATAATTATCTGCAGTTCTCATGATTAAGAGGCTCTTAATGCTGTGGCAGATCCTGGTTTCATTACATATTTAAATCCAAAATTGTAAAAGCTCAAAAGGACATCACTCTGCATAATTGTGGTTGAATATTAATTTGCTGAGAACTAAAGGAAAAGTCCCAAGCTCTTAGTGAGGGAGGGAGGAAGTTGGGAAATTGCAATCAGGGGAAAATGAACAACAAGCCAGCCCTGTGGCACGGACACAGGATCCCAAGCAAAATGTGGGCATTGTTTTGACACTAATTGCACTTTGCAGGAAACTCTTAATATGCTACGATTCAGTGTGCTATATTTTTAGCTCACAATGCTAATGGTGCTACATCTCCCACAATTCAACACAGAAATTCCACCTGAAGAAGCCTGCCAACCTGTTAATGATGGAATCAGAGTTAATATTTTTACTCAGAGGTGCTGTAACCGCTTCTGGCTGAGAGGGTGAAACTGCAGGCCCTGATGACTCCTCCCCCAGGACAGCCCCGCCCCCAGGACCGCATAACTCCTCCCCCAGGGCAGCCCCGCACCCAGGACCGCATAACTCCTCCCCCAGGGCAGCCCCACCCCCAGGAACACATAACTCCTCCCCCAGGGCAGCCCCAGGACCGCATAACTCCTCCCCCAGGGCAGCCCCGCCCCCAGGACCACATAACTCCTCCCCCATGACAGCCCCACCCCCAGGAACACATAACTCCTCCCCCAGGACAGCCCCGCCCTCCAGGACCACATAACTCCTCCCCCAGGACAGTCCCACCCCCAGGAACACATAACTCCTCCCCCAGGGCAGCCCCGCCCCCAGGACCGCATAACTCCTCCCCCAGGGCAGCCCCGCCCTCCAGGACCGCATAACTCCTCCCCCAGGGCAGCCCCACCCCCAGGAACACATAACTCCTCCCCCAGGGCAGCCCCACCCCCAGGACCACATAACTCCTCCCCCAGGACAGCCCCACCCCCCAGGACCGCATAACTCCTCCCCCAGGGCAGCCCCACCCCCAGGACCGCATAACTCCTCCCCCAGGGCAGCCCCACCCCCAGGACCGCATAACTCCTCCCCCAGGGCAGCCCCACCCCCAGGAACACATAACTCCTCCCCCAGGGCAGCCCCGCCCTCCAGGACCGCATAACTCCTCCCCCAGGACAGCCCCACCCCCAGGAACACATAACTCCTCCCCCAGGGCAGCCCCACCCCCAGGACCACATAACTCCTCCCCCAGGACAGCCCCACCCTCCAGGACCGCATAACTCCTCCCCCAGGGCAGCCCCACCCCCAGGAACACATAACTCCTCCCCCAGGGCAGCCCCACCCCCAGGACCACATAACTCCTCCCCCAGGACAGCCCCACCCCCCAGGACCGCATAACTCCTCCCCCAGGGCAGCCCCACCCCCAGGACCGCATAACTCCTCCCCCAGGGCAGCCCCACCCCCAGGACCGCATAACTCCTCCCCCAGGACAGCCCCACCCCCCAGGGTCCGTTCTCATCTGGGCCCTGAATCCACTCTTCCTGATTTTCAGTATCAAACCATCCTAATCACCACTTTGCCATTTTTAAATACCAAAAAACAACATTTGATCTTGATTTTATGTGGCTTATTCCAAATTTTAGGGTCAGGATCTCCTAGTCTCCAGTACATAATTAATGACATTTAATTTAATTTGACATTTAATTTAATTAGTGTTTAAATACGGGGCTCTGAAGTTATTAATGGGGGAGGGCATTTTTTGAGGCGGCTGAAATTAAATCCCCACTCAAGATTGCTCAATCAGACATCACCCAACGAGATGTTACCCAATCAGACATAACCCAGTGAGACGTCACCCAATCAGACATCACCCAGCGAGACGTCACCCAATCAGACCAGCTCCTGTGTGTGCAGGCGGAGGGAGAGGGTGAGATGGTGGACACCCCGTGTGGCGCACTGTGGGAGAGGCTTGTTGTCGCAGACATCAGCGTCTCTAATCCCCCGAGGAATTCCCACTCCCTCCGCTGCAGGGACTCACGCCACAGTCAGCCTCGGGAGGGAGGCCAGCCTGGATTCAGCTGCACAGGGTCACACTTTTATTATTAATGCAGCCCCCAGCCTTTACTGGGAAACTCACAGCAAACACCTGAACCCCGCGCCCCTGAATCAGCTTCACCCCAAATCCTGCTGCCGGGCTTCTCAGTGTAAAGACCCTCCACTGCGGCCAGACCGGCAGAGATAAAACAGGACAGATGCGGCAAGAATATGGAGAAAAGCATAAAGTATAAAAAGGTATGGAGATAAATCTGCTATAACACTACAATTAATTTCAGTGTGAAGGGCTTCCATAATTTCTTGTTTCACTATGGTATGAAAATGAAGCAACATGCATGTAAAACCACTATGAGGTAAGCCAAATTAAACTAACCCAAATGCCAAAGAAATGGGTACACAAAAACGCATGAATGATTAAACAAACGGCTCAAAGGGCAATAATCAGAAAGGATCACAGAACTGCAGCGGGGGCTGGGAGGCGGCATGGCTTCCATTAGACAAGGTAAACTGTGGATGCTAAACAGAGCTTACAGGACAATACCCTGAACCCTGAACCCTGAACCCTGAACCCATCCACTGGGCCAGGGTGGGGGCATGTGAGACGCCCCTACCCTGTGACGCTGAATCGGTTCCGTAAGCCAAGAAGAAGTAAACAATTATTTGGCTCACTTGGACCTTCTGCTCAACATGTAATTACAACTCTAGAAAGTAAACTAGACCCACCCTGTAATCAGATAAATGTGTGTGTCTGTGTGTGTGTGTGTGTGGGGGGGAGAAACAAAGTTTATGTGGAGTAGTTTAACCCTTTAACACTACAACAGCCAAGAAGAGTCATATTCATGCAAACACTTTTCCTCGCAGAATAGACATTGTTCTCTTTAAAGACAACAGCAAATTAGCAGGAATACTGTAATATTTAATAGAGGCTGTGCAGTAGAAACCCAGGCACTGGTGATGCACAGACACTGGAATATTAATAACAGGAAAATGACACACTGCAGTACTGCACATACAACCTGATGACAAACTACACAAAACCAGACACCTTCTCAACCTGCTTCAGGGCTCCTGAGGCACCCATTCGCCCAGACACTCCGTGTATTCGGCACAGTTCTCTGGTTACAGAACAGCAGATACTTTAGCCCAGGAGGAAAGAAAACCAGGACTGGATCTGGCTTTGAGGGCTTCTCATTACCTAGATTGTAATATTGAGTAACTTTTTTACCGTATTTAATTTGCTGTGTAATGTACCTTTTGTGTAACTATGTTGTGTATGGCCCTCCAATCCAAATCCCAGGATTTCTTTTGTCACAGGTAATTAGTGCGACCAATTAGCCAGACCATTGCACTAAAAAGTAAGCAATTTTAAAATATAGGTTCTTCATATTATAACCACTAATAGCTCTGTTTCCTTTAATTTTGTGGTTTGCATACTATATGTATATATAAAAGATCTGTTCAATACCTACAAGGTGACATAAGAACAATCCCTCTCACCTGCAGTAATAGAGATAGGGCAAGTCAAAGTCATGGAGTCACACTAATTAGTGCAAACTTCGTTAGTATCTCCCATACTACCAATCCACAAAGCGAGAATTCAGTTCCAGGGGTTTCGTAGAAAGCCAAATATGCATGTCAAACCTCATGAAGGTCAGTGATGATGCAGTTCAAAAGTGTGTTAAGTATTGGGGTCATTCCATGCCAACTCAACTGAAATGGCTGAGAGCAAATCTAATGTGTATCAGTGATCATATAGACATCTACAACACAGAGAGTAACGTGTGTTAACCCCTCAAGTCTCCAGGGCTAAGCCAGTGGGTTTTTTTTTTTTTTTTCATTCATTCCTTTTTTAACAGAGGAATTTTTCAATCACTATGGGAACAGGATATACCGTTTAACCTATTTTAAGATGCCATCTACAAACTAACTTGGAAAAAACGTTGATGGAATCGTTGTCCGTTTCACCGTGGCATACTACAAAAGTACTTGTAAAGGCGCGATCCCCATCCATGAGAATACATTACATTACACTACATTAATGGCATTTGGCAGACGCTCTAATCCAGAGCGACATACAGTTGATTAGACTAAGCAGGAGACAATCCTCCCCTGGAGCAATGCAGGGGTAAAGGTCTGTATGAGTATAACTTCAGCTGAACCTAGACCCAGTCAGGTACCTTAACCACTACACTACAGACTGTCCGTATGAGTATAACTATAACCTAGAACCGGCTCGTGATATGGTATTGCATTAATGACATTACATTTCCGACTGTATAATTTATTCAGCTTTCATAAAGCATCACAGCGTTTTTCATGCCTGTGTAAGGAAACCGTGGCATTTTCAATACGCACGCTGAGACTGTTACGCGTTGGCAAAAACTTCTTGAGATTTTATGGTATACAAGATTATACCTATTACTGTACTTATTTTTACAATCTTCTCAACCTGTTGCTATCGGAGGAGACCACAAAGAGAGGGAGAGGTAGGGGGGAGCAGGCAGGATTAAAAGTGTTGTACACTTTAGTAAGAAAAATACAGTATTTTACATGTCATAACACCCATAATATATAATCTAGTTTCCATGTGTCTTTTTGGCAGTCCAAAAATGTCCTTTTTTGACAAACGTCTCAAAATAAACCAAAAAAAAAAAAAAACTACGCAGAATGCTAATTTTTGGTGGTATGGTCATTTTCAAGCTTGTGTAAAGAAGGGCGATACTTAAGGGGTTAATAAAATCATTTATTCAAACATTTGCAACATGACCATTTTAAAAATCACTATTTACACAAAACAAACCCATTAAATAAGTACAACAAAAAACAAATACACACGCACACGTAAACACACACAAATAACACACCACATCCTTTCTGGAAACACCTGAAAAAGAAGAAAAAATATTCCATTAGCCAATCAAAGCAAACCAACACCAAAACAATGCAGCAAAAATGCTGTTGAGATATTGCTCATTCGAACACTAAAGCAGCCCAGTGTGTAAACTGCAGTGGGAGCGGCATGTGGTGCACAGACCCTCACCCACTCTCACCCACTCTCACCCACTCTCACCCACTCTCACCCACTCTCACCCACTCTCACCCACTCTCACCCACTCTCACCCACTCTCACCCACTCTCACCCACTCTCACCCACTCCCACCCACTCCCACCCACTCCCACCCACTCCCACCCACTCCCACCCACTCCCACCGACCGGCACCCACTCGCACCCACTCTCACAGACTCAGACTCACAGACTCGCACCCACTCTCACCGACAGCATTTACTCAGCCTATGACACCTCAAACAGGCCGTCAATGACGGCAGAATAGTGTGTGTGTGTGCGCGCGTGTGTGCCTGTGGAGGGGCCTACCCTCAGGACAGCAGGGTGACCAGGGCATCCAGAAACTTGCTGCGGTCCTCCGTCTTCAGCTCGATAACTGGGGACAGGAGTCACACAATTAACTCCGCTGGACGCTCACACACACAATGTCCTTTTTGGCACCCAGGTTATTGACTTATTCCTGAAGAGAAACTAAGGGCATAAAAGGGCCTCAGGCACAGAAACGATCAGAAATCCGAGCCAACCTTGAGATTCACACGCTCAGCTGTGTGTGATATTTACCATGCTACTCTATTCGCAATAACATTCTGGACCAATGGGGTGAGTGCAGGAGCTGGACCAATGGGGTGAGGGTAGGAGCTGAAGCAGGGGTAAATACTAGAGCTTCAACAGAAGCAGAAATATCAGGGAATCAGGTGGTTTGCACTTCCACTCAAGCAAGCCTGTCCTTCTGAGAGCATGACGCCATCTAGTGGAAGCTTTCCACGAATAAGAGCTGCTCATTTCAGCCAATGGGGTCACACCCCTGGTGCAGCCATTCCCCACATGACAATATCCCAATATTGCTTTGAAAAATTGCAATTAGATTTTCCCAAAATCTATACTATAGTGTGTAGTGGGTATAATATAGAGCCTATAGTGCATATATGCACACACACACACACGCACGCACAAACTATAGTATACACACTATACATGGGCCCAACTGTATTTAGAACAGTTAAAATGAGCATATTGAGCAGATTACTAAGGATGTATGTAAAAACAGGTTACATTCACTATGCAATTTGTGAAATATGGAAGTCCCTTAAAGGCTACATATTTCCCCATGTTTAGGAAGCTCCAGGGTCAGACGAACAGCTTCTCACTCACTGGACATGTCGAAGCGGTCGTGCAGAGTCCTAGAGCTGGTGCTCTCCGCAGCCTTCTCAAACGCCCTGCCGAAAAAACTACAAACATGGCAGTGTTACACAAAGGCCTGCAAAAAAATGTGGATAGATCTTCTTAATGACATTAGCATGTGGGGATGTGGTGGGGGGTGGGGAGTCAAAGTGGGACTCAGGAAAGTCATGTGAGGAACCTGAGACCTGGGGCTCGTTATACACTTCAAAGGACCAGAGGGCCTTGGGTTCAGGCCATTGGCTCCCAAGAACGTCCTCATCTGGAAGACTGTGATAAGGAAGTGGGACTGGTTTGTCATGGTTGTGCATGTATGTTCTTGGGCGGAGAGGTCATGAAGCAGCTGGCCAAACCGTGGGAAAGTAATGTCCTCCCAGAACATCTGATCTCTCCCATAACCCAGCACCTGGTCACTCCCTATGGGAAAGACTGTGGACACAGCGCCCTCATTTGGGCACCTCTGTCATTACACCCTTTGCTTCTCTCCTGGATTAAGACTCAGTCAACAGACCAGGTAAAAACTTGCAAACATTGCACATGTGATCCCTATATTGTTACATTATGCCTTATGTAGTAGTAACAGGAATTGCATGTAAAATGGTTAACCAGGAGGGAATGGATGACAACTGCAACATAAGACATAATGTGAATCCGTTTGATATGGATGTAATGCGGTAAAATCAAGGAATCAAATGAGATACAGTACTGTGCAAAAGCTTCAGGCAGGTAAGAGAAAATGCTGTAAAGTAAGAATGCTTTCAAAAATAGAAATGTTTATCAATGAACAAAATGCATGTACAGAAGTTAAAACAGAAGATTCTAAATCAAATCAATATTTGGTGTGACCCCCTTTGCCTTCAAAATAGCATCAATTCTTCTAGGTATACTTGCACACAGTGAAGGAACTCGGCAGGTAGGTTGTTCCAAACATCTTGGCGGACTAGCCACAGTTCTCCGTGGGTTTAGGCAGCCTGAAATGCTTCCGTCTCTTCATGTAATCCCAGACAGACTTGATGATGTTGAGATCAGGGCACTGTGGGGTCCATACCATCACTTCCAGGACTTCTTGTTCTTTACCCTGAAGTTAGTTCTTAATGACATGTTTAGAGTCATTGTCCTACTGCAGAATGAATTTGGGGCCAATCAGATGCCTCCCTGATGGTATTGCATGATAAATAAGTATCTGCCTGTACTTCTCAGCATTGAGGAAACCATTCATTCTGACCAAATGCCCAACTCCATTTGCAGAAATGCAGCCCCAAACTTGCAAGGAACCTCCACCATGCTTCACTGTTGCCTGCAGACACTCATTCTTGTATCGCTCTCCAGCCCTTCAGCGAACAAACTGCCTTCTGCTACAGCCAAATATTTCCTGTTGCCATTTTTCTGCACCCCAGGTCCTGTGTTTTCGTGCATAGTCGGAGGTATGGCTTTTTGGCCACAATTCTTCCATGAAGACCACTTCTGACCAGACTTCTCCACACAGTAGATGGGTGTACCTGGGTCCCACTGGTTTCTGCCAATTCTGAGCTGATGGCACTGCTGGACATCTTCCGATTGTGAAGGGAAGTATGTATATTTCAACTGCTGTGTTTCCTTGGCCGACCACTGCGTCTACGGTCCTCAACATTGCCCGTTTCTTTGAGCTTCTTCAACTTGGACAGCACATCTGGAAACCCCCGTCTGCCTTGAAATTTCTGCCTGGGAGAGACCTTGCTGATGCAGTATAACTACCTTGTGTCTTGTTGCTGTGCTCAGTCTTGCCATGGTGTATAACTTCTGACATTAAACCGTCTTCAGCAACCTCACCTTGGAAGCAGAGTTTGGCTGTTCGTCACCCAGTTTTAACTCACCTACACAGCTATTTCTGTTTCAGTAAATGATTGCGTTTCAACCTACATATTAAATTGATGATCATTAGCTCCTGTTTGGTATAATTGCTTAATCACACACCTGACTATATGCCTACAAAATCCCTGACTTTGTGCAAGCGTACCTAGAAGAATTGATGCTAGTTTGAAGGCAAAGGGTGGTGACACCAAATATTGATTTGATTTAGATTTCTTCTGTTCACTCACTTTGCATGATGTTAATTGATAAAAATAAACTATTAACATTTCTATTTTTGAAAGTATTCTTAATTTACAGCATTTTTTCACACCTGCCAAAAACTTTTGCAGAGTACTGTACATTTTATACCAAATAGAGTTTCATGAAGCAGTTTCAACAACTCTAACAGTGGAATGTCCTCTCTGGGAATCATCTCCTTTTCCCTTCTCCCTACTCAACAATCCCCAAAGGTGGGGGTCGAAAATCCAGATTTGACCACCCCCTCCAGGTTAATTTATGGCACTGCTGCCTGGTTCAAACACATGAACCAGGAAGGGAGACAAGCCTATCAGGGAAGATCGCAACCGACTGCATATTCTGTGCGTGTAGCTGAAGCAGACTGGGTAAGATTATTTACTCTATTTCTTTTCTTAATTTCTGTATTATGTAATTGACTGATGAATTCTAAGCTAATGACCCATCTGCTTAATAAATTCTTATTTTTTAACTTCTCCATGACTCTAATCCATTTTATAGTCCTTTCAGTCTAAATTATGACTGAATACCCAGGGGAACTGATCAGTGGCTTGGTACTGCCCAAGGCCCCAAGACGGGAAAGGCAGCCAAGTTCTGCCAGTAAAACGGGATTGGTGGTACATGGTTCTGGTGATTTGATGAGGAGTACCCATGGACGTTCTACGTTGGTTCTTCTCAAATTACCCTTAAGGAGCCCTCTGAATGCACACTGACCTGGGCTCACAACCATCTATGCAAAATATAATGCATGTATTGTGTTGGTTAGACCCCAACCTCTGTGTTCTCCAACAAACTGAGATTCAGCAATAGTGCTAATCCCGGGAGCATATATTGAGTAATGGTGGCACACAAGGAAGAGTCGAGTGTAACCACTCCAAGACTCACGTATGATAAAAACCAAATCCTAAATTCTAGTTTCATTTGAAGTCAGATAACGAGTAAAACAATAGTAACTGCTATTGTTGTGATCATAGATATACTCAATGTGTTGTTCAGCTCCTTTGTGAGGAGCCTGTCTGAAGCAGGATATGGAGCAGAGCAATTCTGTCTGACTCGTGGCGAAGGAACCAGTATATTCTTAAATGTGATTGTGCTCAGTTCATGAACGGACGATAAATAACTAACATCTCTTGTTTGCATTAACAATACCAGGAGGAAGGACACGTTGCCCCTTCCCACAGGAACAGCGACTCCTTACTTCTTCTTGTCGGACGTCTCAGACTCCGGCGGAATCCCCAGCAGGATGACTGTGCCCTTCTCCACGTCCAGCGGGGCGGCCATGATGAGGGGGAGGAGCCTGCAGCGCTTGTTCCGAGTCTGCGGGGAAAGGACACGCCCACACCAGCTCTTAGAGCAAAAGGACACGCCCACACCAGCTCTTAGAGCAAAAGGACACGCCCACACCAGCTCTTAGAGCAAAAGGACACGCCCACACCAGCTCTTAGAGCAAAAGGACACGCCCACACCAGCTCTTAGAGCAAAAGGACACGCCCACACCAGCTCTTAGAGCAAAAGGACACGCCCACACCAGCTCTTAGAGCAAAAGGACACGCCCACACCAGCTCTTAGAGCAAAAGGACACGCCCACACCAGCTCTTAGAGCAAAAGGACACGCCCACACCTGCTCTTAGAGCAAAAGGACACGCCCACACCTGCTCTTAGAGCAAAAGGACACGCCCACACCAGCTCTTAGAGCAAAAGGACACGCCCACACCTGCTCTTAGAGCAAGGACACACCCACACCAGCTCTTAGAGCAAAAGGACACACCCACACCAGCTCTTAGAGCAAAAGGACACGCCCACACCTGCTCTTAGAGCAAAAGGACACGCCCACACCTGCTCTTAGACCAAGGACACGCCCACACCAGCTCTTTGAGCAAAAGGACACGCCCACACCAGCTCTTTGAGCAAAAGGACACGCCCACACCTGCTCTTAGAGCAAAAGGACACGCCCACACCGGCTGTTAAGAGATTTCAGGGTGCGTTAGCCAGCAGGTGTGGGGGTCGGCATTAGGCATGTTTGGAGTAATATTAGCCAGCAGACATTTGGTGACACGTTAGAAGGTATGTGCGTTCACGTTCAGGGTAACGTTAACCAGCAGGCGTGTGGCAGAAACGGGATGGAGGAACTCACCGAGCGAACAAAGGCCTTCAGGAGGTGCTTGCTGAGCAGCGTTAGAGCCATGGGCCTGGAGAACAGCCTCACGTCCGGAGTCCCCTGCAACCGGCACAGTTTGGGCTCAAATCCCACACCTGGCACTACACAGCACAACCAGCACAATCTGGGCTCAAACAGACACTGACCTCCATCAGGTAGCAGTAGAGGAAGGGCCCCTGGGACAGGATGAGGTTGGTGCAGATGCAGCTGGCCACTGTCTGCTGCACGGCCATCAGCTTCTTCTTGGCCAGATCAATGCCGCGGTGCAGCCGGTCCAGATTACTCCTGCAAACCAGTCAATCCATCACTGACAACCCTAATGCAGACCAGTCAATCTAACACGCACAACCCTAATGTAGACCAGTCAATCCAACACTGACAACCTTAATGCAGACCAGTCAATCCAACACTGACAACCCTAATGCAGACCAGTCAATCCAACACTGACAACCCTAATGCAGACCAGTCAATCCAACACTGACAACCCTAATGCAGACCAGTCAATCCAACAAACCCCACTCAAGTCACTCAGTCAGGCCCCCAGGCAGTACCTGGAGAGGCAGTCCAGCGCTTTGATGAAGTTGTCACTGCCGTTCTCGTCCTTCTCCACACTCTCCAGCAGGGCGGCAGCCCCGTGCACCACGTCGCTGGCCAGGAAGCGGTTCTTGAAGCCGAAATGGACCCCGAACGTCTGGATGCGGATATCTTTCATGCTAGGGAACAGGTGACAGGTTTACCTGGAGCAGGTAACAGGTGTCCATGTTGTTATAGAGTGAGTGAGTGAGTTTGTGGGTGTGTGTGGGTGTGGGTGTGTGTGTGTGTATGCGCGTGTGTGTGTATGCGTATGCGTGTGTCCTGGATCTTACCCGTATTTGCTGGAGGATTCCTCTATGACCTCACACAGGTTCTCTTTGATGGACATGTCCATGGAGCTGAATTTCTGCCTCACCTGCTTCAGGGGGAGTCTGGGAAAGGAAATGCAGGATTACCCCACATAAACATTCAGGTGCAAGGACCACCCCCATGTAAACATTCACCCGGTCACACAGCTGCTAATTGGGAACGCCGCGCAGGTAGGCCAACGGGAGCAGGGAGGCCAACGGGAGCAGGGAGGCCAACGGGAGCAGGGAGGCTAAAGGGAAGACGCACCCCATGTCAGCGAGGAACTCCTGCAGCTTCTTCTGGCCATGCAGGGACCACAGCTTGAAGTAGGAGGAGGTGTAGCAGGAGTTGCAGATGCTTTCGTACAGAGACCAGTGCTGGTAGAGGGCCAAACGTAGACTGGAAAGGAGTTAAGGACAATCCCTCCATTCCACAAAATACATTCAGCAGGAGATCATAACATTTAACACTCGAAACTAACCTTCTGAAGCATTTTAGAGTCCACTTAATGACAGTCCTCTAATTTTAGAGAGGAAAACTGGACCAAGACCAAATCAGCCGAGAACTGGAATGAGCTGGAAGAAGCTCTGAATCTGCAGAAGACAGGACGTATGCAGGGATGAAGTGGAAACAGAAGCAGATTGCTGGCGGCTCAGGATACTCGTACTGGAAGGAGATCCTCATGCAGTCGATGGACAGGGAATTCTCCTCATCTTCATTGCGATGGTTGTGTCTGGAGACGTGACGTTGCAGTTTGGCCACATCGGTCACATACTTCATACTGCGGGACAGAAACACCAACCAATCAGCCTGCGTCCCAGAAACACCAACCAATCAACCTGCGTCCCAAACCCACAGCCCGCCAGCTGGAAATGCTCGCTGAAGCTAAAAAACATGGCACCAAATCAAATTAACCTCAATTTAAATTAAACTTCCTGATGTTCATCATGCTGGGAGAAATATCACCTTTACAGAAATGCATTCATCCTGGAACTTAAACTGGTATATTGAAAGAAGATAAAACTTTAACGCACGTTTTAAAACACTACAATATGCAGGATATGTACATTTCTTTAGTACTTCAGTTTATTAACAGCCAGAAATTTGGCGGCTAAATATAAATGCCTTTATCTTCAAGGTGCAAAATAAAATGCCTTTTGGAACATGGTCAAAGTTCATACATCAATAAACCACCACAGACACAAGCCAGAAGGGAGTTTAGCAGGTTAAACAAATGAGATCCTCACTGCGTGATTTTATCATGCACCCACTGGTCCACCAGCCCAATAATGGACCACCTGGGGAGAGAAAAGCGCAATGAAACACAGAAACATAAAAACTTTAAAAGTACAGTTTGTTACATCACACCATAGCTCATTTTATTAAACGGCAAAAAATTATTCTGGGAATGATTATTAAATCACACTGTTGCTGAACGATGGAGACAGACAATATGAGCAAATGAAATAATCACTCCACTTTCACTTACCACAGCATATCTTTGGTATCCTTGGTCATGACCCATGCAAGCTCAAACAGCACCATGGCAGACTAGAACATACACGTTTTCAAATGAAGATCTTTCCCCACCATATCCATTCTCAATTCAGCCATTTAAAAGCTTTCAGCCAAAGAAACTTACTAAAGCATGCAGAATGCTCGCCATTTAGGCAAACACAACAGAACATTTAAAGATGAAGCAATACTCACTGAAGTTCCATGATACTCATATTGTTCATAGTCAAACAGTACTTCCCTCCTAAACAGAACAGAATGTCACCATCAGACACACCCTGTCCCACAGGAACACACACCCATACACCCTGTCCCACAGGAACACACACCCATACACCCTGTCCCACAGGAACACACACCCATACACCCTGTCCCACAGGAACACACACCCACACACCCTGTCCCACAGGAACACACACCCATACACCCTGTCCCACAGGAACACACACCCATACACCCTGTCCCACAGGAACACACACCCAATACACCCTGTCCCACAGGAACACACACCCACACACCCAGTCCTGGATGAACACACACCCAGTCCTGCATGAACACACACCCAGTCCTGCATGAACACACACCCTGTCCCACATGAACACACACCCTGTCCCACATGAACACACACCCTGTTCTGCAGAAGTCATCTTACCTGCGGGCCTCCCAGGTCCTCCTGTGCCGCTGCCTCTCAATCCTGCGCTCCAGAGCCCCCTGTAGCAGACACAAGCCCCAGCTTAACCTCAAAACCTTTGGCCTTCAACCCTCCTGCTGTCCTGTCAAAAATGAACTTATCCAGAGTTTAACCTCTGAAATTTAATTTCAGCACAAAATTTGATTAAATTCCCTGAAGAGACATTACCATTAGAAAAAGTTAGACCTTGCCCTCTTATGTTTTTTTTAATAAAAGCAGCACACAGCCAGGGTTCAAAGATAGTATGTCTTTCTAAACCCGGCAGTTATTAAATCAGAGATTAAATCATAAGTGCCACACCGCTTTTGTAGTAAAACCAAGACCCTAACCAGACAAAGTCTGAAGAAGCACAGTCTCTCATAGCCGTGAAGTTGGAAAACAGTTATTCACCAATTTATGGATGAGTGAGAGCTCGTTATTACAGGAAAAATACTGATTTATGGCTTACAGTTCAATGAAGAGGCTTTATCACAGACGGTCTCACACGGGTGCGTACAGAATATGAAGTCAACACCAGCGTTAAAACTCAGAACCCACCTCATCAAAACGCCTCCGTTTCCCAGAAGGTTCCGAGCCACCGTCGCTCTCGTTCCCAGAATCTTCTCCATCCTCGTCTTCCTCATCGTCTCTGAAGATGTCATCATAGGCCGGGACACCCAAGTCGTCATCTTGCTTGATGAGCAACTTGATCTGTGTGGAAGGGTCGGTGGTAGTTTCAAGTTTCTAAACTTGCACTGCTCATAGTCTCAATATTATTATGATTGTTAACCCAGACCAGCAGATTAACCCAGCATTAAATTAACCCAGAAACTCCCCAGTCCACGGACCTGCGTGTCGTTGTACACGTTCACCACGTCCACCGGCCGATGCGTGTCGCAGATGAAGAAAACAGATTCCTCGTCCGGCTGCAGAGTTTCCAGAAGGTCCACATTGGCTCCGCAGTTGATCAACACAAAATAACGGAACTGTGATAAACGGAAATAAGAAATGACAGAGCTCCATAGCATAATCACTCGATCAGATCATAAGTAAGCGAATATGAATAAGACCAGAATAAATACGTTACAATTTTACCGTAAGACGCAGAAGCGGAGACACGGTAGGACATTAGCTAATGGCTAGCTAGGCTGTGTTAATGTTACCTGCTCTTTGTGCTCCAGGAAGGCCGTCTCGAGGTCCTGCCAGCCTGTCACCGGCACCAGGGTGTACTGAACTTGGTCACAGTGGAACAAGGCCTGTGCATTTCAAATATTTCAATTCGTTTTATTACCAACGAGGCTACCAGAGTATGATATATCAGCCAGTGTAACTTAATAAAAGAGGACACCAAACTTACTTGCAATATTTTGCAGGCGCACAGAGCATCGATATCCGACGATACCAGAAGCGCGACTCTCTAGAAATAAGGCAAATGTAGGATGAAAATATTAGCTAAATAAGTTAAATGTCACAAAACAAGCAGAGTACATTTGATAATTACCGAACACTACACACCTGGTTAACAACAACGTCATAAAATTCCTTCCGAATATCAGTGACAAACATGTCTGTTTATCTTATTTTTATGTTTAGCTAAGGCTTTAAATAGAGTGTAAATCGATCACGACTTGCTGCTAATGATTCGTCTGCGTAAAATAAGCCCCTGAAAGGGAATAAAAACGCTACGACAAGTCGCCAGTTCACTCGCTTGTAGCTATCTGTGCATTTCTTGTTAAAACTCTGGCGCCAAATTCACGTATCTTCACATTGGCTTAAACCAAATAAAAATAGCCAATGGGGAAACTGTTTTCAACTCTATCGGTGACCTATCGCAGTTCAAAGCAGGTATTACTCTATCCAATTGAATACATTCCAGTGGTTCGTGCTGACCAAAAACAAACGTTTAAACCAATCGTGTGAAACTCGGAACAAACACAAATATTGGACGGGGGTTTGCAGCTCATCTGTTATGATTGGTTACGCATTGTTTATTATGTCTGTCGTCATTTCCTTGAGTCTTCCTGCAGACTGCAGAGTGCAGGAGCTCCACAAGGTGGCAGTAGTTTTAGATTGGCACTCTTAATCGTTTGATTTAGCCCATTGCTGGAGCCACAACAAGAGAGTCCCCCACTGTTACGCGTTGAATACATTTTCGTGTCATTCCACGCAAGAAACTTTTCACCATGGTAAGTGTTTAAATTTAACCATACTGTACTGCTGTACAGAGTGTAAGTTAACCGTTATCGCCAGCATTGTGACGAAGCACTCGTAAAGGAAAAGATGCACCGTCACCTCAGACAACCATGCATGGCTAGCTAGCTAACTTTTCCTTACATCAAAACAATGGTCGTTTTTTGTTTTGTTTTGGGGTGATAAACAGAAAACTAGGTCATCGTACCTGGATAAATGACTGGCTCTATTTGCTGTCGATATTTCGTGCCATTGCAGATGCTATTCTTAAGCGATTGGAGGTCTTTAGCTAGCCTAGCTACTTAGTTTCTCTTATCACCTAGCTCGCAAGCTTACTAACATCATGAGTTTTTTCTTTTTTGACAAATATAAATTAAGACGCAGCTGAGAAGTAGCTTTGTAGCCTAACTTAATTCACGGTCGTATTTTTGGATGCATGACGTTTTTATTGAAAATGTTTTATCTTCAATTGACAGTTCTCCTTCAATATGTTCGACCACCCGATTCCACGGGCTTTCCAGAACCGGTTCTCCACGCAGTACCGCTGCTACTCCGTGTCCATGCTGGCGGGGCCCAATGACCGGTCTGATGTGGAGAAGGGAGGAAAAAGTACCGTCTTTGTGCTACACAGTCGAGTTTACTGTTGATTAGTGTGATGTATGATACGAAATCAGTTTACAATGTTATAGCTTTGGCACTTTTTAAAATCTTGTATATTGAGTGCAGGCACTGTGTTTGTGCAAATAATATTCCTGCAGACATGATCTTTTTTCCTTTTCAGTTATCATGCCCCCTTCCGCACTTGACCAGCTCAGTAAGTTTACAGAGCTTTACATTTCAAATCAAAGTTTGCTTTCTAATGTGGTTTTACATTCACAACCACAAATCACAAATCACCTGATCATTTCTATTGCAGGCCGTCTTAACATCACATATCCGATGTTGTTCAAGCTGACCAATAAGAACTCGGACCGCATGACTCACTGCGGTGTGTTGGAGTTTGTTGCAGATGAAGGGATCTGTTACCTCCCTCACTGGGTGAGCAGTACCTTCCACTGCAGATTGTTCTAGGGCTTGTGCTGTGTATCTATAACTGAGACAGCACAGCTTGTGTTGTGCTGTGTATCTATAACTGAGACAGCACAGCTTGTGTTGTGCTGTGTATCTATAACTGAGACAGCACAGCTTGTGTTGTGCTGTGTATCTATAACTGAGACAGCACAGCTTGTGTTGTGTTGTGTATCTATAACTGAGACAGCACAGCTTGTGTTGTGCTGTGTATCTATAACTGAGATGTGCACAGCTTGTGTTGTGCTGTGTATCTATAACTGAGATGTGCACAGCTTGTGTTGTGCTGTGTATCTATAACTGAGACAGCACAGCTTGTGTTGTGTTGTGTATCTATAACTGAGATGTGCACAGCTTGTGTTGTGTTGTGTATCTATAACTGAGATGTGCACAGCTTGTGTTGTGCTGTGTATCTATAACTGAGATGTGCACAGCTTGTGTTGTGTATCTATAACTGAGATGTGCACAGCTTGTGTTGTGTTGTGTATCTATAACTGAGATGTGCACAGCTTGTGTTGTGCTGTGTATCTATAACTGAGATGTGCACAGCTTGTGTTGTGCTGTGTATCTATAACTGAGATGTGCACAGCTTGTGTTGTGTTGTGTAACTGCTCTTCTCTCCCCCCAGATGATGCAGAACCTGTTACTGGAGGAAGGAGGGTTGGTGCAGGTGGAGAGTGTTAACCTCATGGTCGCCACATACTCCAAATTCCAGCCGCAGAGCCCAGATTTCCTGGACATCACCAACCCCAAAGCAGTGTATCCTTTCAGCTTCCTGATCTGAGCAGCCTGGCCCTGTTTACTGTGCTCAGAGCTGTGTCTCACCCTGTTTAGTGTGCTCAGAGCTGTGTCTCACCCTGTTTAGTGTGCTCAGAGCTGTGTCTCACCCTGTTTAGTGTGCTCAGAGCTGTGTCTCACCCTGTTTAGTGTGCTCAGAGCTGTGTCTCACCCTGTTTAGTGTGCTCAGAGCTGTGTCTCACCCTGTTTAGTGTGCTCAGAGCTGTGTCTCACCCTGTTTAGTGTGCTCAGAGCTGTGTCTCACCCTGTTTAGTGTGCTCAGAGCTGTGTTAGGTGACTGGGAACACACACACTTTTGTTGTAATTCAGCAATAGTTTTATGCATTCATCAGTACAGGCACACACAGGTAATTACGTTCCTGTTTAACTGATTCATGTCATTGAGTTTCAAAGATCTGCTTGTTCTGTGTGCTACTGCACAGTGTTATTCCATAACTTCCATCTGTAGATTGGAAAATGCATTAAGAAACTTTGCCTGCCTGACCACGGGGGACGTTATTGCAATAAACTACAATGAAAAGGTATGAGTACACTGGAAGTGAGGACATGGGGCATAGGCAGCTCCCCAAAGATTAAATATTGGGGGGGGGGGGGGGTTTGGAAAATTGACCATTTTTGGAGCAGGATTAAATAAATGTGTTTCTGAGCCTATAATGGAATTAATGCTGGCGTCTGTGTGACACGCACCTTCACCCATTTTCTCTATTCAGATCTATGAGCTGCGGGTTATGGAGACCAAGCCAGACAAAGCAGTATCCATTATCGAGTGTGATATGAATGTAAGTGTGCATTATATTATTGCTTATGTCACACATTATAAAACTTGTTTACGTAAAGGCAGATTATTAAAGTTGATCTGTGTTTTTGGTGCAGGTGGATTTTGACGCACCGCTGGGTTATAAGGAGCCTGAGAGGCGGACACAGCACTCTGAGGAGCTCACAGTACGTCACCTCCTCTCTAACCCTAACCCAGCACTCTGAGGAGCTCACCGTACGTCACCTCCTCTCTAACCCTAACCCAGCACTCTGAGGAGCTCACCGTACGTCACCTCCTCTCTAACCCTAACCCAGCCCTCTGAGGAGCTCACAGTACGTCACCTCCTCTCTAACCCTAACCCAGCACTCTGAGGAGCTCACAGTACGTCACCTCCTCTCTAACCCTAACCCAGCACTCTGAGGAGCTCACAGTATGTCACCTCCTCTCTAACCCTAACCCAGCACTCTGAGGAGCTCACCGTACGTCACCTCCTCTCTAACCCTAACCCAGCACTCTGAGGAGCTCACAGTACGTCACCTCCTCTCTAACCCTAACCCAGCACTCTGAGGAGCTCACAGTACGTCACCTCCTCTCTAACCCTAACCCAGCACTCTGAGGAGCTCACCGTACGTCACCTCCTCTCTAACCCTAACCCAGCACTCTGAGGAGCTCACCGTACGTCACCTCCTCTCTAACCCTAACCCAGCACTCTGAGGAGCTCACAGTACGTCACCTCCTCTCTAACCCTAACCCAGCACTCTGAGGAGCTCACAGTATGTCACCTCCTCTCTAACCCTAACCCAGCACTCTGAGGAGCTCACAGTACGTCACCTCCTCTCTAACCCTAACCCAGCACTCTGAGGAGCTCACAGTACGTCACCTCCTCTCTAACCCTAACCCTTTCAAACCCCACTGTGCTTGCGGCCCTTTCAAAGACTAATTGATGTTTAATCAAACATGTTTGTCCCTCATTCTCTCTGCAGGAGGAAGAGGGTGACTCCAGCACGTATGCCGAGATGGACATGGGATTCCGTGTAAGTGATGTGCACAAGCACGACACTGTAAGAAATACACCAAATACACCAAAAGGTGAAGGAAACGTGTGTAGTCTGACCAATGCTACTGGAACAGGGTTCATTTCATTTTGTTCCCGTTTATCTGACTCCAAAAGATAAGTTCAACTGCTCCTCTGTTCTAACAGTTCAACAAAAGGAACTGCAAATGTCCGCCAATAGTTTGGCTCTATATGATCGTTATCTATTTGTATAGACACGGACGTGCCTGTGGCCTGTATAGCCTACAATGATACACTTAGTATGTGTCTTGTGACAGCACTGGTGCATAGGCGAGTGACTATGGGGTGCAGGTATCCTAGGTTGTCTGTCTGTGAGGACTCTAAACTGCTAAGTGTGCAGTGGTGCGGGCCAAGAGGATGCAGGTTCAAATGAATACAATTTATTCAACAATGCATTGCAGAAATAGAATGTGTTTACAAGAATTACAAGTTGTAATATGAATGGCTATATGCAAATAGTGTGCAGGAGATCGTATTAGCGAGTCTCCTCAAACCATTCCACGTTCCCCTCTATATACCCAGGGTTTTCAGGAAAACAACAAATCACCACAGTGCTATTTCAACTCAGTTCTGGGAGCATTCCACTGAGGTGGCACAATGATGGGAGCAATAGTCCTGTACTGATGAGCACTGTCTTTTCATCAAGCCTTGCTGACCCTGTGTCAACATGGTCAACACAGTCTGTTTCATTTTGGGGGTCTGCAGAGAGGCACACTTATGTAAAATGCCCTACAACACTGACATATTCTTCATTCTAACTCAGAAGTTTTCCATCATATATAATATTGTAAACTCCTGAAAAAATGTTTGGAAATTTGTGTTTGGTCGATTTATATCTCTGTTAGTGTATTATTTGCATTTCACCTTATATAATTGGATAGCCTAGTCACGTGGTGCTGTGGGATGGCATTCACATTTTGAACGACTGAAAACAATAGAGTCAGTATCAACAGGAGAATACACTGTTAGACATTGGCATGTTAAAGGAGTTAAACATGCAGACACTGCGAACCTCCAGGACTGGAGTTGGAGAGCTCTAGTCTATAATACGTATGTTATAACCATGAGCTCTAGTCTATAATAAGTATGTTATAACCATGAGCTCTAGTCTATAATACGTATGTTATAACCATGAGCTCTAGTCTATAATAAGTATGTTATAACCATGAGCTCTAGTCTATAATAAGTATGTTAACCATGCGCTCACAGCTCACTGAACTGTGGTTCTTGCTTTGCGCTCTCAGGCCTTCACTGGCTCAGGAAATCGTCTGGACGGGAAGAAGAAGGGCATCGAGCCCAGCCCGGCTCCCATCGACCCCAGTGACATCAGGAGGTCTGGAGCCACGGCCTCCCGCTCTGCACTCTGCTCATTACAGCACACACACACACGCACACACACACGCACGCACACACACTCTGCACTCTGCTCATTACAGCACACACACACTCTGTACTCTGCTCATTACAGCACACACACACACACACACGCGCACACACACACACACACACTCTCTGTACTCTGCTCATTACAGCACACACACACTCTGTACTCTGCTCATTACAGCACACACACACACACACACACACACACACACACACACACACACACTCTGTACTCTGCTCATTACAGCACACACACACACACACACACACACACACACACACACACTCTGTACTCTGCTCATTACAGCACACACACACTCTGTACTCTGCTCATTACAGCACACACACACACACACACACACTCTGTTCTCTGCTCATTAGAGCACACACACACTCTGTTCTCTGCTCATTACAGCACACACACACTCTGTTCTCTGCTCATTACAGCACACACACACTCTGTACTCTGCTCATTAGAGCACACACACACACACACACACACACGCACACACACACAAACTACTGTCCTTCACCCAACTCTTTCTAATCAGCATTTCACACAAAGGGAAAGTCGTCCATCTTGTGGGTTTTACAGTTTGCGTGGAAAGGCAAATGAAGGCCCGTGTGTTGCTCTTCCTCTGCAGGGTTAGGGGTCAGTCTGACCCTCTGCAGGGTTAGGGGTCAGTCTGACCCTCTGCAGGGTTAGGGGTCAGTCTGACCCTCTGCAGGGTTAGGGATCAGTCTGACCCTCTGCAGGGTTAGGGGTTAGTCTGACCCTCTACAGGGTTTGGGGTTAGGGGTTAGTCTGACCCTCTACAGGGTTAGGGGTTACTCTGATTCTCTGCAGGGTTAGGTTTTAGTCTGACCCTCTGCTTCCTCTGTAGGGTTAGGGGTTACATTACATTACATTATTGGCATTTGGTGCAAAGTGCATACCCATAACCAGACAAGTGCGCTGAAAGACCCTAGAGGGAAGTACAATTTCAACTGCTACCTGCACAACAAAGATAAGGACCAGGGCCTATTTCATCTTTTTTTCTTTCTTTTTTCGTAATACCGCAACACGCAAATGTATGAGCAAACCCCTTAACACTGCTTACCTAGCCAAACTAAACATCCTGATACACAAGTAAATCACAGAAACAAAGCCCTTAACACTGCTTACCTAGCCAAACTAAACATCCTGATACACAAGTAAATCACAGAAAGACAACAATTAAGGTTTACAGGGAGGTAGGGAGGAACAGGTGCTGCTTGAAGAGGTGCGTCTTCAGTTTGCGCTTGAAGATGGAAAGAGATTCTGCTGTTATGACCTCCACGGGGAGTTTGTTCCACCACTGTGGAGCCAGAACAGACAGTAGTCGTGAGCGTGAGGTGGAAGTTTGGAGAGGAGGAGGTGCCAAGCGGCCTGTGGAGGCTGAATGAAGAGGTCTGGCAGGGGTGTAGGGTATGATGATTTTTTGTAGGTAAGCTGGGGCAGACCCCTTAACTGGTTGGAAGGCTAGCACCAATGTTTTGAATTTGATGCGAGCCATGACAGGCAGCCTGTGGAGGGAAGTAAGCAGGGGGGTGATGTGAGTGTTTGGGAAGGTTGAAGACCAGACGAGCTGCTGCATTCTGGATCAGTTGGAGGAGTTTAATGGCGGATGCTGGGAGGCCAGCCAAGAGGGGTTAGTTTGACCCTCTGCTTCCTCTGCAGGGGGATTCCCAACTATGAGTACAAGACCGGTCGGATCACCTTCATCCGGAACTCTCGACCTCTGCCCAAGAAAATTGATGATGTAAGCATGAGTAACCTTAAAAGCATCTTACAGAAACCAAACCTTTCAGTTTGAATCAACAACTGGAATACAGTATTGGGGAAGTATAGCTTAATCTCCAAAATATGATTTTAAATGTTTCTTGACAGGCAACATCCCTTTTTAGCTCGTCCTGTTTGCTGGTTGGAATAATTTGTAAATAAGAAGCATTTTGTGCAAAATTGTGCCTGTGACTCTGTGACTGTAACTCTGTGACTGTGTGACTGTGTGTGACTGTAACTCTGTGACTGTGTGACTCTGTGTGACTGTAACTCTGTGACTGTAACTCTGTGACTGTGTGACTCTGTGTGACTGTAACTCTGTGACTGTAACTCTGTGACTGTGTGACTCTGCTGCTGTGTCTCTGTGTGACTGTAACTCTGTGACTGTGTGACTGTAACTCTGTGACTGTGTGACTCTGTGTGACTGTAACTCTGTGACTGTGTGACTCTTCTTGGCAGGAGGAGGCCGCGAACCGCTTCATTGCCTTCTCCGGGGAAGGACAGTCTCTACGCAAGAAAGGAAGAAAACCGTAGAGGAGCAACAGGCACCTGCACAGACTGGCCAGCTGCATGGATGAACACAGACTCCTGTTATCTCACAACCCTGTTGAGACAAAATACATTTTATTTCTCACGTAACAGGGATTCCTTTTCATGTTTTTGTTAATATAACTTCACATCTCTGAGAATACGAGTGCATTGGTCAGACAGTCTTGATGGGTCAGGATGATCTTTCACTTGCGGTAGTAATCGGTTGAGAAAAGCTGTGTCCTTGAAGTGAAACAGACTTTTTTGGGTGTAATTTATCAAGTTTATATTCCAGATCACCGAATGCTGAAAACAAGAGGAGGAAATTTACAATTTGTTTATTTATGTACACAATACAATAAATGAGTGTTTTGAATAAAACTGGATGAGACACTGTAAACATTATTCTCTGCAGTGATGATGTGTGATTACCTGTTGGGCCCGGGTTCAGGTAATTAGCTACAAACCTGACGAACAGACATTTTACATCCCACCTGCAGAGGACCATACACCTCTGTGGAGATAAGTAACATTCTGCCCAGAATGAGCTAATATTAGTTTCGGTCATGAGATTGAAATACAGCCGGCATTTCTGCAATCAATATTTGGTGAGACCACCCTTTGCCTTCAAACCAGCATCAATTCTTCTCGGTACACTTGCACAAAGTCAGGGATTTTGTTGGTATATAGTCATGTGTGTGATTAACCAATTATACCAAACAAGCTAATGATCATTAATTCAATATGTAGGTTGAAACACAATCATTAACTGAAACAGATACAGCTGTGTAGGAGGGTTAAAACTGGATGAGGAACAGCCAAACTCTGCTTCCAAGGTGAGGTTGCTGAAGACGGTTTAATGTCAGAAGTCATACACCATGGCAAGACTGAGCACAGCAACAAGACACAAGGTAGTTATACTGCATACTCTCCCAGGCAGAACAGGGCAGACAGGGGTTTCCAGATGTGCTGTCCAAGCTCTGTTGAAGAAGCACAAAGAAATGGGCAACATTGAGGACCGTAGACGCAGTGGTCAGCCAAGGAAACTTGGTGCAGCAGATTAAATGCACATCATGCTTACTTCCCTTCACAATCGGAAGATGTCCAGCAGTGCCATCAGCTCAGAATTCGCAGAAACCAGTTGGACCCAGATACACCCATCTACTGTGCGGAGGAGTCTTGTCAGAAGTGATCTTCATGGAAGAATTGTGGCCAAAAAGCCACACCTCCGACAGGGAAACAAGGCCAAGCGACTCAGCTATGCACGAAAACACAGGAACTGGGGTGCAGAAAAATGGCAGCAGGTTCTCTGGACTGATGAGTAAAAATCTTTAAATATTTGGCTGTAGCAGAAGGCAGTTTGTTCGAAGGGCTGGAGAGCGGTACAAGAATGAGTGTCTGCAGGCAACAGTGAAGCATGGTGGAGGTTCCTTGCAAGTTTCGGGCTGCATTTCTGAAAATGGAGTTGGGGATTTGGTCAGAATTAATGGTCTCAATGCTGAGAAGTACAGGCAGATACTTATCCATCATGCAATACCATCAGGGAGGCATCTGATTGGCCCCAAATTTATTCTGCAGTAGGACAACAACCCCAAACACACAGCCAATGTGTTCAAATCACAATGACCATTTAACCAGAAAATGTTTTAATGACTATCTAGAGTAGACTTTAATTTCAGGTATTATTTCCGATTATTATTATAAGTATTTTCGGCCAATTTTAAAATAATACACATGAAATATATATCTGCGAGAGGTTACGATCATGGATAAATGAATATCAGTCATTTCTACACTCATACATTCTGATGGAATGGATCTGTAGTAATGGATCCCGGAAGTTTACCCAGAAAGTACTTGCCAATCACCGTCGGTATTGTTCTGCTCTGGGTAGCAAAGTACTCCGTGATTGGTGTAGATATCCCCATGGCCTTCAATAAGAAAACGGACATTTCTGTTCCATCAGAAAACACCATTAGATCCAGCCCCCTTCGAAGTCACTGCGTCTGTGCTATTATCGTATGGAAGAGCCGTATATTACCTCTACTTTCACGCCGGGAACTACCACCATAACAACTTCATAACTTGGTTTACGGAAGAGGTGGGACTTCAAATGATTTCTGAGTCGTTTATTGGCTATCACACGTTGCCCTTCGCTGCATGTTATTCCAGTCGGAATGGCAGACACTAATGTTCGCTGGAGGGTAAGATAATGTTATTCTTAAAAAAACAAAACAATACTTAAGGCATACACTCTTACATTCTGGAGTAGGTATTTAACAAATACGTTTAGTTGAATGCGGCCTACTTTTTATTTGGCTTCTTACCAGTTAAACATAAATATTGTGTTATTGACTTACTAGCATGCCTGCTATATGTGTGCATTTGATCTCATGACATATAGTGAACGGAAAATCCTTGCGTCCTGTTTCATTAGCTGAACGCTCACACAGCAGTCTTTTTAGAAGTTAGAAAAATGTGTAATATTTGCCACTACATCGCATGGTATGGCTACTAAACCAGCTAGTGCGTTGGTGATATACCATGACAGTATAACAATAGTCTACAGGTGCCGCTTAGTTTTGTTGACTCTGTGGTAGGTAATGGTGATTAAATGCGGTGTTATGGCATGCTCCTGACGCAGCTGTGGCTGCAGGAACACATTATAGTAGAAGCGGTTTTTAGCTGTTTATTCTGTGCTCATCACAACATTCAGACTGGGCCGGTGGGCATCTCTTGTCATGGTTACAGACCTTCTACTTTCTTCAGGTGCAGATAGAATCCTGTGCTGCTTTCATTCAATGCCTTTAATCTTACTAAAACACGGGCAGAGACCTGATTTGCTTTGTTTTAGCAATGGTCACAGTTTACCCAATAAATTATGTTTAAATTTCTCCCTGTTCATAAAATCATCTACATTGATAGCACAGATAATTGGGGTGTTTAGAGATGATAATGGAGGCTGGACTAGCTTTTATGTCTTTTTGTCTAGTTTTGATCAAAGTCTAACCCTAAACCCCCCCCTCCCCCCATACCAGCCCCCCCGGACCTGTGAGGAGTACTGGAGTGAGCTGAGACACTGCAGGAGCCTGAGCAACCGCTTCCACCAGCTCTACGCCCACGGCACCGCTCCCCACTGCCAGCAGTGGCGTGACGACTACTATGCCTGCCGCCAGTGGGAGAAGAGCCTGAGCGCCGAGGCAAAGGTGACCTTCCCACAAAGCTTACTCACCACACCTGCCACCTTCCCACAAAGCTTACTCACCACACCTGCCACCTTCCCACAAAGCTTACTCACCACACCTGCCACCTTCCCACAAAGCTTACTCACCACACCTGCCACCTTCCCACAAAGCTTACTCACCACACCTGCCACCTTCCCACAAAGCTTACTCACCACACCTGCCACCTTCCCACAAAGCTTACTCACCACACCTGCCACCTTCCCACAAAGCTTACTCACCACACCTGCCACCTTCCCACAAAGCTTACTCACCACACCTGCCACCTTCCCACAAAGCTTACTCACCACACCTGCCACCTTCCCACAAAGCTTACTCACCACACCTGCCACCTTCCCACAAAGCTTACTCACCACACCTGCCACCTTCCCACAAAGCTTACTCACCACACCTGCCACCTTCCCACAAAGCTTACTCACCACACCTGCCACCTTCCCACAAAGCTTACTCACCACACCTGCCACCTTCCCACAAAGCTTACTCACCACACCTGCCACCTTCCCACAAAGCTTACTCACCACACCTGCCACCTTCCCACAAAGCTTACTCACCACACCTGCCACCTTCCCACAAAGCTTACTCACCACACCTGCCACCTTCCCACAAAGCTTACTCACCACACCTGCCACCTTCCCACAAAGCTTACTCACCACACCTGCCACCTTCCCACAAAGCTTACTCACCACACCTGCCACCTTCCCACAAAGCTTACTCACCACACCTGCCACCTTCCCACAAAGCTTACACACACCTGCCACCTTCCCACAAAGCTTACACACCACACCTGCCACCTTCCCACAAAGCTTAATCACCACACCTGCCACCTTACCCCAAAGCTTACTCGCCACACCTGCCACCTTCCCACAAAGCTTACACACCACACCTGCCACCTTCCCACAAAGCTTACACACCACACCTGCCACCTTCCCACAAAGCTTACACACACCTGCCACCTTCCCACAAAGCTTACACACCACACCTGCCACCTTCCCACAAAGCTTAATCACCACACCTGCCACCTTACCCCAAAGCTTACTCACCACACCTGCCACCTTACCCCAAAGCTTACTCACCACACCTGCCACCTTACCCCAAAGCTTACTCACCACACCTGCCACCTTACCCCAAAGCTTACACACCACACCTGCCACCTGCCACCTTACCCCAAAGCTTACTCACACCTGCCACCTTCCCGCCTTACCACAAAGCTTACTCACCACACCTGCCACCTTCCCACAAAGCTTACTCGCCACACCTGCCACCTTCCCGCCTTACCACCTGCCACCTTACCACAAAGCTTACATTACATTACATTACAAGGCATTTAGCAGACGCTCTTATCCAGAGCGACGTACAACGAAGTGCAGATCAAACACAAGTACAAGTGCGAAGAGGACCTGAGAGGACAGTACAGTTCCAAGTCCTAGTGTAAACATACAGATAATCAGAACCCTTGATGAATACATCAACTTCCAGACTAGCATACCACAGTTGGCAACTAGAATACCCAGAGTACAACAATAGCTAATACAAAAAACAACAATATCTATACAACTATATAAGTGCTATTACAGTCTGTGACATGTGTAAGGCAAATCATGGTGGTGAGTTAAGGAGGGAAAGGTGTAGCCTGAAGAGATGAGTCTTCAGTCTGCGCTTGAAAGAGGTCGGAGACTCTGCCGTTCTGACATCCACTGGGAGGATTACACACCACACCTGCCACTTTACCACAAAGCTTAGTTTCCTCAACAATTATTTCACTTTTTTTAGTGTGTCTTTTTTCTCACCTGAGGCCTGGTCACACTCATTGTAAAACACTGTCCACAGCCTCTGATGCTGTGATGTCACACTGTAGTTTGTAAATTGGCCTTACACAGACATTAGTCGGTGGAAGACATTTTATGTTCAGCTTGAAATTACAGGTACCCAATCAAATCAGTGTGGGTCACCGGTGCCCATTAAGTTGTGTGAAGCGATTGTGTGTTCGCTTGTGAGACTGTAGCGTGGTTTGGATTAGTTACTGTAGGCCCCTCCATGCACTGCAGCAGTGCTTTAAAATTAGCCTACCATGTGAAAATGCTGAGTCTGCAGGTCTCTGGTCCTCACAGATGTCACTGTAATGGTAGAATGTCATACATCAAATCTTTTAGAGCAAGAACATGTTTGTTTGGTTGTCTGTGCTGTGCGTTCCCCTGACTGGGCTGTCTGTCGCAGGCCCGGCTGCAGCAGAGTGAGCGGGCCAGGCTGGCTGGACAGAGGAAGTTCGCTCCCGTATGGGAGCTCCGACAGAGTCCTCCCGCAGACTGGCACCTGCCTCTCCCCCAGGACGCGCCCCAGGACTCCTGAGCACCGGCCTTATTTATGTACAACTAAAGACTGCCAAAATGGCAAAGGCTAATGTAACCCCCTTCCACTCATTGTACATAAATCCTTGAATTCGCTTGTCTTGCATGTTATAATGTTCCCTTCAGGCTGAGGTTATGGTATCTTTAATCTTTAATTATTATTGCAGGCCTTTGCACAGCCATGCGCAGTGTGTTTTACATCATAAACAATAAATGCAATTTAAATGGGCATCCTCAATTTTTCCATTACTCATAAATTTTAGACAGTCACATTTCAGTTTTCCACAGAATCAAAATGAACAGTATGTGCTGTTCTGAGTATGTGACCTGTGTGTGTAGCACCCTGCACATTTACATTCTGCACTAAGCCCTTGCCAACGATCCGCTTCAGCCATGCCCGTTTCCACAACTATTTTAATTTTAATTTTTACCATTTTAAATGGCTACGTTTCTGCAGAATGGGCTGAATATCTGTCCAGGAATGTAATGTAGGTCTCAGTGTTCCTTGTTTTTAAGGTCCCAGGTGCAGAACACAAATATAATTGGTTCACAACAACAGCGTCCTTACTCCATTTTCCTATTGGGTGTGGACTTTGGTGATGTCGTTGTATTTGCCGTCAGGGGGCTCATAGTTCTCTTTAGCCGGCGTGTAGCTGGGCCCTTGGTGCTGGAGCGGCAGGAGTGAAGGGTCTGGCATGAGAGCCGCACAGTACAGCTCCTCCGACTCCAGCCTGAGCTCCTCCAGAGCCTCCCTCTGAGCCTCCAGGGCCTGGCCGATGGCATCCATTTCAGCCTGGTGTTGAGACTGCTTGTACCTGGACCACTCTTTCAGGAGCAGAGCCCTGTGCTCCCTCTCTTCAAACTGCAGCTGTGGAGCTGTGCGTACCCTGAAAAGCAAACCCATCAGGAACCGATAGTCATGGAGTAATGGGCAGGTCTGGCTGATGTATGTACTTGATGTGTACCTGGTGTCATTGCGGTATCTGACTGGAGTGATGTATGGGATTGTGATGTGTACCTGGTTTCATCGCGGTATCTGACTGGAGTGAGGAAGTCATCGATGGGTATGAACTCAGGCGGCACTTTCTCCAGTTTCTTCAGTTTCTTCCTGAGACGCTCCCTCTTGATCTGCTCACGCCTCGGGTCAACCCTTTTCTTCTTGGTGGGCTCTGCTCTATTTTCCATCATAGATTAAAGCAAGGGTTAGAGTAGAAAACCAAAAAATATATTCAATATTTACTGTGATTTCCTCCAAAAATGCAGGCTCAGAATAAACAGGTAGCTAACATTCCGGAACGTTGATTTACTACAGTAACACTAAACTTCTGCACAAACCTTAAAGGGGGAGACGTCTTCAGTGCCATCACTGAGGGAAACCAGTGACTCTGTCTGAGAGGGGCATCAAATCCTGTCAAAGGGCTAACAAAACAAATCAGGGTTACTGCAGTCATCGCTGTAGATGTAACTCGTGGTCACGACAATACATTCAGAAGCATGAATATCGGACTAGACTGCGATCTGTACAGATGCTAGTGTTACAGAGATTCAAAAATAGCTTAACAACTATACATATTTATACTTGGCAACAAAAATCCAGTTCGTCAGAACGTAACCTACCATGCTGCTGTACACTGTCTGGAGAGCAACTTAGTCCCCATGCGTGACACAAGGCTGAACATGTTTTCCAGTAATAACTTGCTAGCTCGGCGGAATTTCAACTAAATTCGCCAGGGCATTTGACATTAACTTTCAATAGCGCGTTTTGACGGAGGCACAATTTGTCAGACCCTTTGTCCTCTTGATTGCATTCGCTGGACACAAGTTTTACCCTTGTGCCACATTCGACCCTATCCGACTGAAAACAACACTCGGCACGTTAAGTTCCACACGACTGCAGAAAACTTCAAGGCAGCTGCTGAACTAGAGATGCAATTTTAGTGTGTCACAAATTCGTAATACCACAATGATTACGCATACTTCAAAGCAAACACGACAATGGATGTTTATGCATTTTTGCTATTGTATTGGTTCATTTAGCTTCCATCGTGAATACAAATCTACCAACATCTCAAATTAATTACGCTGGCGGTAATCACTACCTTACCTTTATCCCTAAACACAATGTATGTGAAGAGCAGTGAGTAAATAGCGTTATGAATAATCTTGAGTTCTAAACCTAAGCACAATATTAACGAGAACATAATGAGTATGGTTATTGTTTTGTATGGCCTCGTTGCTTTTTTATTATGAGAGTCGTCCGATCAGGAAACACCGTCTGTTTTCAGAGTGCATTTTTTGTCTTTGAAAACAGACACACACAACTTTAGGGAGCTATCAGCAGACGACCTCAGCGCTGCACAAAAACCTGTGTTGGGGAGATCACGGACCTGACCTTTCGCAGGGCATGTGTTTCCAGGGGAACACCGTGAAAGGTCGGATACTTCCTGTGTTGCTGCTGCTGCGGCTGCTGCCAGGGGCTGAGGGATGCGAAAGAGGGAGCGAGAAATGGAGTTTCACTAAAGACAGAAGTAACGGCCGGCTTTTCCTTCAAAGTATACACAAATTCAAGAGTGGGTTTGGTGCAAGGATAACCACATAACAACTCTGAAGGGAAGGGGGGGGGGATATTGCAGCCGGCTCCAAAGATATTATTTTATTTTCAGAGCTACGCGCTGGAAATGAAGCTATTGAAACCAAGTTGGGTCAGTCACAATGGTAAGTGCTGGAATCTTAGACCCAAGTTGCGCTTTTGTTGTTTTGGTAGCCAGCGTACAGGCTAGCTACAGCAGGGAGTACTTTAAGATTACGAGAGCTGGACACCTGTTCAGAATGCACGTATACTTAAAAGCACATTTGCGTGATCATATTTAACATAAACGACCGTATTCTTCTGTAAATTTGTTTACAACGCATAATATCGCATGTTATGTCCACGTTTGTATACAGCTAGCCAGTCAGCTAACAAATGTCACAGCAGGTCCACTAACCGTCCATGGGCGAGTGATCCATTTTGAAGTTGCATGAACTGGTACATCGGCTCGTGTCGAATACTAAGATACGAACTTATTTTAACGCCCATCAACTGCAGGGTAACACGTTTTTATAGAATACTGTTCGTCTAAATAAGGCGCGATGGCTTCTGTTTTTCTCTCATTTAAAACAAGTCTGGGCTGCCCAACAACTGGGACGATTTCATGTCAACAAACTGTAACTAAGTAATGAGAGAAGAGGAAGACCAGACATATATGATGTGCTAACATGTTCTCTCGCAAGATGGCTTATAATGCAACATTACTGACACGTTCATTCAAAATGGTGGGAATTAGCAGTTTGTCAAAGTCAACACGAGTTGCCAAGCTGAACTGTGAAGCAGTTTCTAACTTTCTTGCGATGGTGTTGCTTGGCATCAGTATTTGAAGGAATTCGCAGCAATTTAATGTAACGTTATAGCTACAGCTACAGATATAACGAGTTACACCTACTTCCTATGCTCGCAAAACGCCGTTTAAATTTTAAAATGCATATTGTCTCACTCTGTTAAAATGTAATTTGCTCGTTTTGGTTTTATAATGACCAGAAAGTTTTTTGTCATTCCCTTTCTCTCTGGGTAGATTTTTGTCTGCTGAAGCCCTAAGCCTCTTTCTGTATTTCTTTCAGGAAAGCCGATATTTTCTGTTGACATCCATCCAGAGGGGACAAAGTTTGCTACTGGCGGGCAGGGTAAGTGAGTAGCGCAGGTACACAGATAGTTATTATATAGTTATTTATTTCCTAGGATTAGAAACCTGAACATCCTCAGAAAGATGCATGACAATAAATTAAAATGTTTAGGTCCCCATAATTTCTGTAACAATAAGAAATTCAGAATGAAATTCATGGAATTCTTAAATGGTTTGGGATTGGATGCGTATATTCATGGTTTGGGATTGGATGCATATATGAATACCGTGTTTGACAGGAGAGGATTCTGGGAAGGTGGTGATATGGAACATGTCTCCAGTCCTCCGGGAGGAGGATGAGAAAAATGAGAACATTCCCAAGATGCTTTGCCAGATGGACAATCACTTGGGTACGTCCTCTCATTGCGCTGTAGTTCTGTCATATTCACACATTTAACACAGTACAGTGTGTTAGTGTAAAATGTGTAAAAATCTGGTTGCTTGCGGTGATTGTTTTGTCTGCAGCATGCGTGAACTGTGTGCGCTGGTCCAACAACGGGCTGTATTTGGCCTCTGGGGGCGATGACAAGCTGGTGATGGTCTGGAAGAGAGCTGCGTACGTACCGCAGAGACCCTGCAGACATGCAGACATATGTTCATACATGCATACATGCATGCATACATACATGGCATACATTCCCCTCCAAAAGTATTGGAACGACCAGGTGAATTCCTTTGTTTTTGACACTGAAGAAAATTGAGGTCAAAAGATGTACATGAGATGACGGATCTGAATTTCAGCTTTTATTTCCTGGTATTTTTATCTAGATTTGTTAAACATTTTCGAACATATCACCATCGTATCAGACCGCCCAATTTATAGGTGAGCAAAAGTACTGGAACGTGTGACTGACAGGTGCGTCTTGTTACCCAGATGTGTCTTGTCAGATTGATTGGTTAAAAAATAAATAGTTTTGAATGTCTACTCTTGGTTTTGCCTGTGAAGACTGCATTTGTGTTAGAAAAGGCAAACTAACATTGAGATCAGAGAGCTGTCTTTGGGAGAAAATCAAGCCATTTTGAAGCTTAGAAAAGAGGGGAAATCTATCAGAACCATTGCGCGAGTATTGGGGATAGAGCATGGAATGTCCTGAATAAGAAATTATGAAATATTGATGATGTAACTCATACTGGTAGCAGCAGGATGAATTCAGAAGTCTACAAAAAATTCTGTCTGCCAACTTATGGAAAAATGCATCCTAACTAATTGGGAGGAACTTCATCATGCAGCAAGACGATGACCCAAAACACACTGCCACCACCAAAAAATTAGGGAGGAAAAGTGGAAAGTTTTAGACTCTCCAAGTCAATCACCAGACCTTAATCCAAATGGGCATTTATTTCACCTCCCGAGGAGAAAAACCCAATACAAACAGCAACTGAAAGAGGCTGCTGTAAAAGCCTGGGAAAGCATCACAAAAGAATGCAACAGTTTGGGTCGCAGGCTTGATGCAGTTATTGCAAGCACGGGATATGCTACCAAATATGAAGTGTTATTTACTTTAATTTACTTATACTCTCTTCCATTACTTTTGCTCACCTAAAAATTGGGTGGTCTGAAAGGTGCTATGTTCCAAGTAGTTTAACACATCTAGGTGTAAATACAAGGAAATAAAAACCTTCTCTAGCGTTTGCAGAGAAGGGTGAGAAAAACAAAAGGCATCCAGTGAGCATCAGTTCTGCAGGCAGAAACACGTTGTTAATGAGAGCGGTCAGTGGAGAAGGGCCATAACTCAAATAACCACACATTGCAACAGTGGTGTGCAGAAGAGCATCTCTGAACACACAACACATCATAACTCAAATAACCACACATTGCAACAGTGGTGTGCAGAAGAGCATCTCTGAACACACATAACCACACATCACAACAGTGGTGTGCAGAAGAGCATCTCTGAACACACAACGCATCATAACTCAAATAACCACACATTGCAACAGTGGTGTGCAGAAGAGCATCTCTGAACACACAACACGTCATAACTCAAATAACCACACATTGCAACAGTGGTGTGCAGAAGAGCATCTCTGAACACACATAACCACACATCACAACAGTGGTGTGCAGAAGAGCATCTCTGAACACACAACACGTCAAACCTCAGTGGATAGGCTACAGCAGCAGAACTTAATAAATCTAAAAGATAAGTCTAAATAGACCCTACATCTGATGGGTCATAAACCTGCTCCTCACTGCCATGCTTGCCGTGACTGCTCATGTAAATAAAGGTTGTATAATTTGTGCTGGATGTGCCCTTAACCTGGCCATTCAGTTTGGTCTGAATCCTGTGTGTCAGTGCCACTTGGTGATGAGCAGCTGCATCTGTTGTCTGTTACACCTGTGCAGGTATATCGGTCCCAGCACAGTTTTCGGGTCGAGCAGCAAACTGGCCAATGTGGAGCAGTGGAGGTGTGTCACCATCCTGAGGAACCATACAGGGGGTGAGTGTGAGAGTGTGAGAGTGTGAGAGTGTGAGAGTGTGAGAGTGTGAGAGTGTGTGAGTGTGTGAGAGTGTGAGAGTGTGAGAGTGTGAGAGTGTGAGAGTGTGAGAGTGTGAGAGTGAGAGTGTGAGAGTGAGAGTGTGAACATGTGCTCCAGCATCCAGTTACGTTATTAAAATTGGAGCACTGTTGAACTCCGCTTTTGTCTAAATATGATACTGAAATCTGTGGTTGAAAGATGATTTTCTCACATTAATGTCCTCCTTTAAAACGTATTTAGAATCCTCGTCTTCATCTATTTGTGGGGTGTTCAGTAGCAGTCATGACCCCATCCCGTGTCCTTTATGACAGCACTGTCTGACTGGGCTGTTCAGAGCAGTGTGTTTTTCAGTGTTAGCGTTGCGTGTGTTTGAGTGCTAGTGTTGCGTGTATTTCAGTGAAAGCGCGGTGTGTGTTTGAGTAGTAACATTGTGTCCTTTTCAGTATTAACATTGCGTGTGTTTCAGTGTTAGCGTTGCTTGTTTTTCAGTGTTAGCGTTGTGTGTATTTCAGTGAAAGCGCAGTGTGTGTTTGAGTAGTAACATTGTGTGTGTTTCAGTATTAACATTGCGTGTATTTCATTTGTTAGCGTTGGGTGTGCTTCATTGTTAGCGCTGGGTGTGCTTCATTGTTAGCGCTGCTTGTGCTTCATTGTTAGCGCTGCGTGTGCTTCGTTGTTAGGGCTGCTTGTCCTTCATTGTTAGCGCTGCTTGTGCTTCATTGTTAGCACTGCGTGTGCTTCGTTTTTAGCACTGCTCGTGCTTCATTGTTAGCGCTGTGTATGCTTCATTGTTAGCGCTGCGTATGCTTAATTGTTAGCGTTGGGTGTGTTTCATTGTTAGCGTTTTGTGCGTTTTATTGTTAGCGCTGTGTGTGTTTCATTGTTAGCGTTGGGTGTGTTTCATTGTTAGCTCTGCATGTGCTTCATTGTTAGCGCTGCGTGTGTTTCATTGTTAGTGCTGCATGTGTTTGAGTGTTAGCGTGGGGTGTGTTTGAGTGTTAGCGTGGGGTGTGTGAGTGTTAGCGTGGGGTGTGTTTGAGTGTTAGCATTGGGTGTGTTTGAGTGTTAGCGCTGGGTGTGTTTCATTGTTAGCGCTGCGTGTGTTTGAGTGTTCGCGCTGGGTGTGTTTCATTGTTAGCGCTGTGTGTGTTTCATTGTTAGTGCTGCATGTGTTTGAGTGTTAGCGCTGTGTGTGTTTCATAGTTAGTGCTGCATGTGTTTGAGTGTTAGCGTTGGGTGTGTTTCATTGTTAGCGCTGTGTGTGTTTCATTGTTAGTGCTGCGTGTGTTTCAGATGTGATGGATGTGGCATGGTCGCCTCATGACGTGTGGCTGGCCTCCTGCAGCGTGGACAACACCATCGTCATTTGGAACGCCCGCAAGTTCCCAGGTAAGCAGCACACCTGCAGGAAAGGTGAGTCCTGCTTTGTGCAGGTAGGAGTGCTGTCCTGACCCACGTGGCAGTGAAATATGATGTTCACCTCCTGCTCCCAGCACACCGCTCTCTGCCTCTCCCTCTGCAGAGATGGTGACGTCACTGAAGGGCCACACCGGCCTGGTGAAGGGCCTGACCTGGGACCCCGTGGGCAAGTACATCGCCTCGCAGGCCGACGACCACAGCCTGAAGGTGTGGAGGACCATGGACTGGCAGCTGGAGACCAACATCACTAAGCCCTTCAACGAGGTGAGCCGTGCTAGAGCCTGGACCAAATTAACATCTTCAACTACAACGGTATTGCCAATCCCTCCTCTCTCTGCGGACAGCCTGGTTGGGTGTCTGATGGAAACATTGCAGACGCATTTTTGCTCCTGTGTGTTTGAGTATTAGCGTTCTGTTACTCCTCGGCTGCCAGGCCCAATACGGGCACCGCCCCATGACAGCTGCCCATTTATCAATGCGTGTACAATCCAGCACATGTTCGACGTTAAATTCTGTCTGTGTGCGTTTCCGTGTGTCTGTTTCTGTGCATGTGTGCATCAGTGTGGAGGCACCACTCATGTGCTGAGGCTCAGCTGGTCTCCTGATGGACAGTACCTTGTCTCCGCCCACGCCATGAACAACTCCGGGCCCACGGCGCAGATAATCGAGCGGGACGGCTGGAGGACCAACATGGACTTTGTGGGCCACCGTAAGGCCGTGACCGTGGTGGTGAGTGAGGGAGCCAATCAGAGGCCAAGGCTTGGCTCGGGGGCCATTTCCTTCTCTTTAATGTGCAGTTCTGACCCCAACCTTCCTGTGCAGAAATTCAACCCCAAGATCTTTAAAAAGAAGCAGAAGAACGGGAGCTCTCCGAAGCCAAGCTGTCCGTACTGCTGCTGCGCTGTGGGGAGCAAAGACCGCTCCGTCTCCGTCTGGGTAAGCAGGAATACCGCCAGGAATACCGCCGGGAACGCTGCCAATCCTAGGACAGGGAATCTTGGAGCAGTAGGGATTAGGACAGGGAATCTTGGAGCAGTAGGGATTAGGACAGGGAATCTTGGAGCAGTAGGGATTAGGACAGGGAATCTTGGAGCAGTAGGGATTAGGACAGGGAATCTTGGAGCAGTAGGGATTAGGACAGGGAATCTTGGAGCAGTATGGGCTAGGACAGGGAATCTTGGAGCAGTAGGGATTAGGACAGGGAATCTTGGAGCAGTAAGGATTAGGACAGGGATTTTTTGAGCACACTGTAGGTAATGTCCTGGGTTGAACAAACATTTGTCCTTCTATTCACAAGTAAATTCCAGTGTTTTGTTTGTCACTGATTCAAGGTTCAGGACGGAGCACCACATGAAGCTGATGTTTTTGTCACACCTTGTCGATGTGCTCAGGTCTTCAGTAGCAATGAGCCTCTGCCAAGACACTCAGAATGAATCATGAGTTTGATAATGAGATTGCTAATTCTACTGTTTTTATTTTTTAGCTGACATCGCTGAAGCGCCCCCTAGTGGTGATCCATGACCTGTTTGATAAATCCATCATGGACATCACATGGTGAGACCCCGAGACCCCCCTCCACAGCCCACTGTTCAGTGTGTGTGTGTGTGTGTGTGTGTGTGTGTGTGTTTCAGTGCAGCACATCAGGTGTGTGTGTGTGTGTGTTTCAGTGCTGCACATCAGGTGTGTGTGTGTGTGTGTTTCAGTGCAGCACATCAGGTGTGTGTGTGTGTGTGTGTGTGTGTGTGTGTTTCAGTGCAGCACATGAGGTGTGTGTGTGTTTGAGTGCAGCACATCAGGTGTGTGTGTGTGTGTGTGTGTGTGTGTTTCAGTGCAGCACATCAGGTGTGTGTGTGTGTGTGTGCTGTGTCAGTCAGTGTACAGGTGTGTGTCAGGCAGTGTATAGGTGTGTACAGGTGTGTGTTTCCTCTCCCCTAGGACTCTAAATGGTCTGGGAATCCTGGTGTGCTCCATGGATGGAACCGTGGCGTTCCTGGATTTCTCCCAGGATGAGCTGGGAGACCCCCTCAATGAGGAGGAGAAGGTACCTGCGTACGCCTGTGGCGTTTCCGATAAACATTCTCTGTGTTTTCCTGCTCTGGCGGGATTCTGCGGGGCCATCTTGGGTTGCATGGTTCAGCCCCTTTAAATAAATGGGCTGCTTGTCATAATTCACACGATGTCCACCGCGCTGGGCTCCCGTGTCAGCACCAGTATGGTGTCTCACAGAACGCCGCACCAGTCTGGTGTCTCACAGAACGCCCCAAAGCTCTTTGATTTCTTCCACAAAACTCCCTGAGATCCTGAACCTGGAGCGCTGTGTTCCCGGAGCCTGGCGTCTCCTTCCCTGGGGTAAGGATGCGTGTTTTCCTGCAGAACTCCATCCACCAGAACATCTACGGGAAGAGCCTGGCCATCACTGCAGAACCCCAGCTCTCCACCACCATCATCGAGAACCCCGAGATGCTCAAATACCAGCAGGACAACCCCCCTGAGCGCGCCTCGGCCCCGGAGCCGCACGCGCCCAAACTCACCAACGTGGTCAACGGGGAGTCCCTGGAGGACATCCGCAAGGTCAGCCTGCCAACCCTTTCACCTTTAACCCTTAACCCCTAACCCCACGCCCTTAACCCCTAACCCCACTCCCTTAACCCTAAACCCCACGCTGAAACATTCATTTGAAAAAGTGAAACATTCATTTGAAAAAGTGAAACATTCATTTGAAAAAGTGAAACATTCATTTGAAAAAGTAAAACATTCATTTGAAAAAGTGAAACATTCATTTGAAAAAGTAAAACATTCATTTGAAAAAGTGAAACATTCATTTGAAAAAGTGAAACATTCATTAGAAAAAGTGAAACATTCATTTGAAAAAGTGAAACATTCATTTGAAAAAGTGAAACATTGATTGTTACTTGTGAAATTAGTTGTATTTGTTCATTTTGGTGGCTTATTGGCTGAATTACGAGGTGACTGTTTTGGTGGAATGTTCTAGAATCTGTTGAAGAAGCAGGTAGAGACGAGGACGGCTGACGGGAGGAGAAGGATCACCCCGCTCTGCATCGCCCAGCTGGACACCGGGTACCACCCTAACCCCCACTCACCCCGAACTCAGCCAAACTCACCCCTATTCACCCCAAACTCCTACTCACCCCAAACTCACCCCAAACTCACCCCAAACTCAACCCCCTACTCACCCCAAACTCAACCTCTGCTCACTACAAACTCAACCCCCACCACCCACCCCAAACTCACCCCAAACTCAACCCTTACTCAACCCTTACTCAACCCTTACTCAACACAAACTCAGCCACAACCCCCACCACCCACCCCAAACTCACCCCAAACTCACCCCAAACTCAACCCTTACTCAACCCTTACTCAACCCTTACTCAACACAAACTCAGCCACAACCCTCACCACCCACCCCAAACTCAACCAACCCCAACCCTTACCCCTACTCACCCCAAACTCAACCCCCACCACCCAAACTCAACCCCCACTCACCCCAAACTCAATCCCCACCACCCACCAACCCACCCAAACTCAACCCCCACTCACCCCAAACACAACCCCCACCACCCACCAACCCACCCAAACTCAACCCCCACCCATAACTCAACCCCCACCATCCACCCCATACTCAGCCACTACTCACCCCAAACTCAACCCCCACCACCCACCCCAAACTCAACCCCTACTCACCCCTACCCACCCACTGGATCCCGGGTAGAACTGTACCACTTACCCACCCCTCCCCGACTCTCTGCACCCTGACTCTCACTGTGTACTGTAGTTCATGGCTGTTATTGGCAGGGTCATCTCACTGTGTACTGTAGGTCATGACTGTTATTGGCAGGGTCATCTCACTGTGTACTGTAGGTCATGACTGTTATTAGCAGGGTCATCTCACTGTGTACTGTAGGTCATGGCTGTTATTGGCATGGTCATCTCACTGTGTACTGTAGGTCATGACTGTTATTGGCAGGGTCATCTCACTGTGTACTGTAGTTCATGACTGTTATTGGCAGGGTCATCTCACTGTGTACTGTAGGTCATGGCTGTTATTGGCAGGGTCATCTCACTGTGTACTGTGGTTCATGACTGTTATTGGCAGGGTCATCTCACTGTGTACTGTAGTTCATGGCTGTTATTGGCAGGGTCATCTCACTGTGTACTGTAGTTCATGGCTGTTATTGGCAGGGTCATCTCACTGTGTACTGTAGGTCATGGCTGTTATTGGCAGGGTCATCTCACTGTGTACTGTAGGTCATGGCTGTTATTGGCAGGGTCATCTCACTGTGTACTGTAGGTCATGGCTGTTATTGGCAGGGTCATCTCACTGTGTACTGTAGGTCATGGCTGTTATTGGCAGGGTCATCTCACTGTGTACTGTAGGTCATGACTGTTATTGGCAGGGTCATCTCACTGTGTACTGTAGGTCATGGCTGTTATTGGCAGGGTCATCTCACTGTGTACTGTAGGTCATGGCTGTTATTGGCAGGGTCATCTCACTGTGTACTGTAGTTCATGGCTGTTATTGGCAGGGTCATCTCACTGTGTACTGTAGGTCATGACTGTATTGGCAGGGTCATCTCACTGTGTACTGTAGTTGGGGGTTAGGGTGTTATTAGCAGGGTCGTGTAGTTGTGTAGTTTGTGTCCTTGCTGTGGCTCTGATTCCATTGCTTTCCTGCAGGGATTTCTCTCCGGCCCTGTTCAACAGCGTTCCCATCCTCCCCGGCTCCTCCATGTCATCCCAACTGACCCCCCAGCTCTCCTCTGACTCCAGCACAGCCAACTCTCTGGGCCTGCGTCCTGCACAGGACCCCCCCTCTGCCCCGCCCGGAAAGCCCCCAGAGGAACCCAAAGATGGGTCAGTAACTCAGGACGATTGAGCAGAATATAACTACACCAATGTACATTTACTGTGCCCTAGCACCCATTAGCGTTAGCGCCAATTAGCATTAGCTGGTAAAGGCTGGAAAGGTTTGATTGGGAGCAGATGGCAGGAGCAGTTCGGGGATGACTCAGCCCTGTGTTTGGGCAGGTAAATTGGGAGGGTGCATTCTGATACTGCCTCTCTCTCCAGTGTTGGTGCCTCTACTCCAGCAATGAACTCCACCGCCATGAAAACTAGCCTTCTGCTGACCTCCGCAGCCAAAATGGAGCCCATGAAAGCACTGGACTCCCGATTCACTGAGAGGTCAAAGGCCACACCTGGAGTGACAATCTCTTCTGCCATTGGCCTCCCCCTGGATAGGTAAGGGCTCATAGAGCAGGAGGCACTGTCCTCATCTAGAAAGGCACTACTGACCCTTTCAGTCACTAGCCCAATGTGAAGGGGCTCCACCGGTTTTGCTTGAGAAAATTGCGAAAGTTCAGAAAATGTAGTATGGATTTAAAACTGGCTCAAAACGATAGCTTTTTGGTTGAAAAGGTATAAGGAGTGTTATATGGCGCTCATGGTTGATTCTTCGCAGACCGAAAGATGTCAGCACTTTAAAGGATCCCAAATCCAAGGACGACACCAGCAGCGACAGCGAGGACAAAATGGCCGCCATGAAATCGCTGAGCTTCACCAAGAGGAAGGCGGAGCTCGACAGTGCCGAGGTGGTGGAGAAGAAGAAGAAGGGCCGTCCCAGGAAAGATGCCAAAATGGTTGCCCCCGTTACCCAGCAGCCTCTCCTGCAGGTGACTTCACTTAATGGCTAACTGACTTGCTGGCTAACTGACTCGCTGGCTAACTGACTCGCTGGCTAACTGACTCGCTGGCTAACTGACTCACTGGGTCACTGGCTAACTGGCCCTGCTGAGCTGTTAGGGTTAGGGTCAGTTATTTTTCCATTGTACTTAATCATTAAAACAGGTTCAGGTTATTAAACTGCCTTCTCTGCTGAGTGACTCTTTGGGACGGAGTGGCTCAGCAGGAACAGGATGAGGCTGGGACTAACCCGCTGGGATTACCCCGCTGGGATTACCCCGCTGGGATTACCCCGCTGGGATTACCCCGCTGGGATTAACCCGCCGGTGTGGCTGTGTCCCCAGGCGGGCCCCCCCTCAGACAGGGAGTCCGTGCGAGTGCCTGCCCCAGCAGCCCTGCTCAAGCTGCCCACGCCCACAGCCCAGAAGGCCTTCTCCTTGCAGGTGAGCTCACCTGTGACCATGGGCTGACTGTCTCTAACCTGCCTGTGTGTGTGTGTGTGTGTTTCTCTAACCTGTGTGTGTGTGTGTGTGTGTGTGTGTGTGTGTGTTTCTCTAACCTGCCTGTGTGTGCAGATCTCAAACCTGTGTGTGTGTGTTTCTCTAACCTGTGTGTGTGTGTGTATGTGTGTGTTTCTCTGACCTGTGTGTGTTTCTCTGACCTGTGTGTGTTTCTCTGACCTGTGTGTGTTTCTCTAACCTGTGTGTGTGTGTATGTGTGTGTTTCTCTGACCTGTGTGTGTTTCTCTGACCTGTGTGTGTTTCTCTAACCTGTGTGTGTGTGTGTGTTTCTCTGACCTGTGTGTGTTTCTCTGACCTGTGTGTGTGTGTGTATGTGTGTGTTTCTCTGACCTGTGTGTGTGTGTGTGTGTGTTTCTCTGACCTGTGTGTGTGTGTGTGTGTGTTTCTCTGACCTGTGTGTGTTTCTCTGACCTGTGTGTGTGTGTGTGTTTCTCTAACCTGTGTGTGTGTGTGTTTCTCTGACCTGTGTGTGTTTCTCTAACCTGTATGTGTGTGTTTCTCTGACCTGTGTGTGTGTGTGTGTTTCTCTGACCTGTGTGTGTTTCTCTGACCTGTGTGTGTGTGTGCAGATCAGCGCGGAGCCCTCTCTGTACCTGGAGGTGGAGAACGAGGTCTCCTCGGTGGGCGGGGTGCGGCTCAGCCAGCTGCGCTGCACGCGGGAGGGGCGGGACTGGGACGCGCTATTGGCCAGCCGCATCCTGATCGCCGCTGGGAGCTGGTGAGTACGCCCCCGACCCCGCCCACTGAGTGTGTGTGTGTGTGTGTGTGTGTGTGTGTGTGTGTGTGTGTGTTTAGTGAGCAGAAGTAGGGGTATTGTGTGTGTGTGTGTGTTTAGTGAGCAGAAGTAGGGGTATTGTGTGTGTGTGTGTGTGTGTGTGTTTAGGGAGCTGATGTTGGGGTATTGTGTGTGCTCTGTGTTCAGTGATGTGGTGGCAGTGGCGTGTGAAGACCGTGTTCTCTCCGTGTTCTCTGCGTGTGGGCGGCGGCTCCTCCCAGCCATCCTGCTTCCAAGCCCCGCCTCTGCGCTGCACTGCTCCGCCTCCTTCGTCATGGCGCTGAGCACCTGCGGCACGCTGTCCGTCTGGTGAGGCCCCACCCCTTCACCTCCCCCTCACACACCCTAACCCCCACCCTTTACCTCCCCCTCACACACCCTAACCCCCACCCCTTTACCTCCCCCTCACACACCCTAACCCCCACCCCTTTACCTCCCCCTCACACACCCACCCCTTTACCTCCCCCTCACACACCCTAACCCCCACCCCTTTACCTCCCCCTCACACACCCTAACCCCCCCCCCCCCCTTTAACAAATGGTTAACTAACCATTTGCCAGCCATTTGCAGTGAAATGTTCTGTTCAGGTGTCAGGTGCGAGTTTATTCCTTTGCTTACAGGGACGTTCAGAAGCAGAGTGTTCTGGTGAAAAACGAGTCTCTCCACACCGTCCTATCAGGTGAGGAGATCTCTGGGGTCAGAAGGTCGCCGTGGGGTCACAGGGTCATGGGAAGAGCTGAGGTGGCCGCAGAGTGAGTGAGTGAGTGAGTGAGTGAGTGAGTGAGTGAGTGAGTGAGTGAGTGAGTGAGTGAGTGAGTGAGTGAGTGAGTGAGTGAGTGAGTGAGTGAGTGAGTGAGTGAGTGAGTGAGTGAGTGAGTGAGTGAGTGTTCTCAGGTACAGACAGCACTGTGTATGTGCATCTGTGTGTCTGCCTTCGGTACAGAGTGTGTTTGATGTGTGTGTGTTTGATGTGTGTGTGTTTGATGTGTGTGTGTTTGATGTGTGTGTGTTTGATGTGTGTGTGTTTGATGTGTGTGTGTTTGATGTGTGTGTGTTTGATGTGTGTGTGTGTGTGTGTGTGTGTTTGATGTGTGTGTGTGTGTGTTTGATGTGTGTGTGTGTGTGTTTGATGTGTGTGTGTTTGATGTGTGTGTGTTTGATGTGTGTGTGTTTGATGTGTGTGTGTTTGATGTGTGTGTGTGTGTGTGTGTGTGTTTGATGTGTGTGTGTGTGTGTGTTTGATGTGTGTGTGGGTGTGTTTGATGTGTGTGTGGGTGTGTTTGATGTGTGTGTGGGTGTGTATGATGTGTGTGGGTGTGTTTGATGTGTGTGTGTTTGATGTGTGTGTGTGTGTGTGTGTGTGTGTTTGATGTGTGTGTGTGTTTGATGTGTGTGTGTTTGATGTGTGTCTGTTTCATGTGTGTGTGTGTGTGTGTGTTTGAAGTGTGTGTGTTTGATGTGTGTGTGTGTGTGTTTGATGTGTGTGTGTGTGTTTGATGTGTGTGTGTTTGATGTGTGTGTGTGTGTTTGATGTGTGTGTGTGTGTGTGTGTGTGTGTGTTTGATGTGT
>NC_083770.1:51361574-51409074 GCF_963514075.1 Conger conger | reverse complement strand
TTTGTAGGATGAGACTGTGTTTGTGGGCTGAGACTGTGTTTGTAGGTGTTTGTGGGATGAGACTGTGTTTGTGGGGTGAGACTCTGTTTGTATGTGTTTGAGACTGTGTTTGAGACTGAGGGTTCTGTGCCCCAGGCCCAGAGCACAGGCTGAGGGAGCTGTGTAAGGACTTACTGGGGCCAGTGCACCGGTCTGCCAGCAGTGCCTGGGACTCCTCTATTCTGGTGAGTCTCCTGTGTGCCCGCCTCTCTCTCTCCAGGTGAGTCTCCTGTGTGCCCTTCTCTCTCTCCAGGTGAGCCCTCGTGGGCACAGTCCAAGAGGCGTGCACCGCCAAGACTGACAGACTATTGACCAGCCATCACTGAATTTCAATTTTATGTTATGACATGATTGTTATGTTTTCTTATGATTCATTTTTAGTAACTATATAACATAACATAAGGTAATGAACAGGCCATTCAGCCCAGCAATGCTTGCTTTTCCTACCCCTACCTACTGCCTAATTTGCCTAAAAGCTAAATAGGATCTAACACCGTATCACCGTATATATATATATATATATATATATATATATATATATATATATATATATATATATATAATGCGAAGAACACAAAAAGTGTACAGTTTTGTAGTGTGTAGTGTGTATCAAAATCAGATCAACAAATACCTTTTTTAATAAAAGATTTTGAAGATTTTCATGTCACATGGGAGAAAGCGGAACGGTTCGGTTCAACTGCACATAGGTCCCAAATCTGTAGGGTGTGGTAATGCAGGGTGTGGTAATGCAGGGTGTGGTAATGGGTAATGTAGGGTGTGGTAATGCAGGGTGTGGTAATGGGTACTGTAGGGTGTGGTAATGCAGGGTGTGGTAATGGGTAATGTAGGGTGTGGTAATGCATGGTGTGGTAATGCAGGGTGTGGTAATGGGTAATGTAGGGTGTGGTAATGCAGGGTGTGGTAATGGGTACTGTAGGGTGTGGTAATGCAGGGTGTGGTAATGGGTACTGTAGGGTGTGGTAATGCAGGGTGTGGTAATGGGTAATGTAGGGTGTGGTAATGCATGGTGTGGTAATGCAGGGTGTGGTAATGGGTAATGTAGGGTGTGGTAATGCAGGGTGTGGTAATGGGTACTGTAGGGTGTGGTAATGCAGGGTGTGGTAATGGGTACTGTAGGGTGTGGTAATGCAGGGTGTGTTAATGGGTAATGTAGGGTGTGGTAATGCAGGGTGTGGTAATGCAGGTTGTGGTAATGTAGGGTGTGGTAATGCAGGGTGTGGTAATGCAGGGTGTGGTAATGTAGTGAGTTTTGTTTATTGAGGCTGAGTTTCTGTCCCGCTCTGCAGGGCTTGCGGAAGAGGGAGTTGCTGAGGGAGGTGCTGCCTGTGATTGGGCAGAATCTGCGCTTCCAGAGGCTGTTCACCGAATACCAGGACCAGCTGGAGCTGCTGCGCAACCAATAGCACTTCTGGCTCCGCCCACCAGCCCTGAGACACGCCCCCAGGCCCCGCCCCTGGGCCAGGGCACGCCCCGCCTCAGTCACGCCCTCCAGAGGGGCAGCGGGGTCATAATGCTGATAACAGTGAACATAGTTAAGATGATGATGCTAATAATGATAATATGAATTAATAATGATGATGATGATGATGATGATGAAGAAGAAGGACAGGAGGGATGGCACCATTGGCTGTGGACAGTGTCGGGTCACAGTGTGCCTGAGAAGCCACACGCCCAGCAGGCGTGGCCAAACTGGCCGGTCTCCCACGGCAACGCGCTGGCGGCCTATTGGCTGAAACACTAATACAACCCCGCCTTCTCTGACCAACACGGCGCCCATATCCCAGAATCCCGCTGGGCCTTGAGCCGAGGAAGGGTCCCCTGAACTGTCCCACGGGTTTCACCTCCTATGAGTCTGTACAGCCTCTTTCTGTTAGTCATTTTTAAATGTTTGTACAAGGCATTTTCTTTTCCATTTTCTATAAAAAAAACAAAACCACCGCAAGGAAAAACTGAAATAAATGAACAAGCTTTGAAATATGCTTTGACAAAATCCAGTCAGTGACTCCAAATGCAGACCACTACACTGGTTATATAACAAGACATTTACTGGGTATTAGTTTTAATATCCTAGTTTTGTACATTTTATACATCTTCATTAAATTTCAATGTTCACAATGTTGCCCTTGAGAGGGTGCTGAGCCTGAACTGCTTCAGTAGAGTTTCTCACCTTTTACTGTTTAGTCATTTAGAAGAGTTCAGCCAAAGCCAAGGTGCTGCTGTAGTCTGCCATGTGGTGCTGTAGTCTGAGTGTATGGTGGTGGAGTCTGAGTGTGGTGTAGCCTGAGTGTGTGGTGGTGGAGTCTGAGTGTGGTGGAGTCTGAGTGTATGGTGGTGGAGTCTGAGTGTGGTGGAGTCTGAGTGTATGGTGGTGGAGTCTGAGTGTATGGTGGTGGAGTCTGAGTGTGGTGGAGTCTGAGTGTATGGTGGTGGAGTCTGAGTGTGGTGTAGCCTGAGCGTATGGTGGTGTAGTCTGAGCATGCTGGTGTTGTCTGAGTGTGGTGGAGTCTGTGTGCTGGTGGAGTCAGCGTGGTGCAGTCTGATGTGTGCTGGTGGAGTCAGCGTGGTGCAGTCTGAGCATGGTGCAGTCTGATGTGTGCTGGTGGAGTCAGCGTGGTGCAGTCTGAGTGTGGTGCAGTCTGATGTGGGCTGGTGGAGTCAGGGTGGTGGAGTCAGCGTGGTGCAGTCTGATGTGTGCTGGTGGAGTCAGCGTGGTGCAGTCTGAGCGTGGTGCAGTCTGATGTGTGCTGGTGCGAGATTGCCTGTGGACCTCCCCCTCTGACTCATGGGAAGGTTGTTCCTTAGTTTGGGAAAGCAGTGTGGTGAAGAGGCGGGGCCACATGGAGCAGCAGCCAGCAGGGGGGCGGAGTCCACTGGGTGACTGACAGCAGGGGGGCGGAGTCCACGGGGTGACTGACAGCAGGATGGGGCGGAGTCCACGGGGTGACTGACAGCAGGGGGGCGGAGTCCACGGGGTGACTGACAGCAGGGGGGCGGAGTCCATTGGGTGACTGACAGCAGGGGGCGGAGTCCATGGGGTGACTGACAGCAGGATGGGGCGGAGTCCACGGGGTGACTGACAGCAGGAGGGGGCGGAGTCCACGGGGTGACTGACAGCAGGATGGGGCGGAGTCCACGGGGTGACTGACAGCAGGATGGGGCGGAGTCCACGGGGTGACTGACAGCAGGATGGGGCGGAGTCCACGGGGTGACTGACAGCAGGATGGGGCGGAGTCCACGGGGTGACTGACAGCAGGATGGGGCGGAGTCCACGGGGTGACTGACAGCAGGATGGGGCGGAGTCCACGGGGTGACTGACAGCAGGATGGGGCGGAGTCCACGGGGTGACTGACAGCAGGATGGGGCGGAGTCCACGGGGTGACTGACAGCAGGATGGGGCGGAGTCCACGGGGTGACTGACAGCAGGATGGGGCGGAGTGGCAGGGTGTGTGTGCTCCCTGCAGGGCAGAGCAGTGAGCGGTGTGGTGTGTGTGTGTGTGTGTGTGTGTGTGGTGTGGTGTGGTGTGGTGTGGTGTGGTGTGTGGTGTGTGTGTGTGTGGTGTGTGTGTGTGTGTGTGGTGTGGTGTGGTGTGGTGTGTGGTGTGGTGTGGTGTGGTGTGGTGTGGTGTGGTGTGGTGTGTGTGTGTGGTGTGGTGTGTGTGTGGAACTAAAGACCAGTTTTTCCACCATTTGGCTGATGACTCAAAAACAAATATCACAGGAGAGGGAGTGCGGTTATACTTTATCTTGTCACAGCTGCAATTCAGTCGCAGGCCTGATAATACTACAGCATAACAGCATGACACCCGAGTCAGATATTGCTTCTATACAATAGTTAGGTGGACAAGGTTATTAATCGAGTAATTCTAATTTGAGAGAATAATGTATTCGGCTCCATGAATAAAGGATAGTTACCTGGTAACCATAAACAAACGCCGACCGACTGGTTGGCAGGTTAGCTAACTCACAAATAGGGTTGCCACTCTAAAAGGAAATTAATTGTATTTATGATAATAACTACTATTCTCGTTGGAACGTTTTGTAGTAAAAATACTCAACAAATCGCATCCCGTATTGATTTAATGAGGAACATTTCATTTTTTTCAATAAGCGACAATTCCATGTGCTATTAGGCTATAGGCTAACGGACGAGTGGCAACTGTCCTCACAAATCCAGCGACAGTTGACCTTTTCCCATTACATTTTGTATCTAACTCTTTAATGGAAAAAGGGCTTATATTACCTACTGCAACTGCGAGATAGTATCGTTGTTGGTTGGTTTATACATGTAACTGCATTTCCAGTGATTGTACTGGAGTCCAGGGTGGGGGAATAGACACTCCAGGTAGGCTTGTTGGGTTTGACTCGCGGTGTGCTGGAGCTCGTTTTGCTGCAACTGGCTACCGTCGCTGTCCAAATATTCCATTTTCATCGGGAGTGAGACAGCAACCGTGATGTTATCAAATGTATCCACTTCATTTCAGCTGGAATGTGCCTAGCTAGCGAACAGAGGGCTGGCTAACCTTTTTTCTGATTTTTGTGTCCAACGTAAACAGTGCGGATTGATCCTGGCTGGTGATGAGGTCAGAGTGCTCACGGAATGTATCCGCACAATCACAATATATAACTCGAACCTAACCCTAACCACAATATACTACTTTCACCTAACCCTAACCACAATATACTACTTTCACCTAACCCTAACCACAATATACTACTTTCACCTAACCCTAACCACAATATACTATTTTCACCTAACCGTAACCACAATATACTACTTTCACCTAACCCTAACCACAATATACTACTTTCACCTAACCCTAACCACAATATACTACTTTCACCTAACCCTAACCACAATATACTACTTTCACCTAACCCTAACCACAATATACTACTTTCACCTAACCCTAACCACAATATACTACTTTCACCTAACCCTAACCACAATATACTACTTTCACCTAACCCTAACCACAATATACTATTTTCACCTAACCGTAACCACAATATACTACTTTCACCTAACCCTAACCACAATATACTACTTTCACCTAACCCTAACCACAATATACTACTTTCACCTAACCCTAACCACAATATACTACTTTCACCTAACCGTAACCACAATATACTACTTTCACCTAACCCTAACCACAATATACTACTTTCACCTAACCCTAACCACAATATACTACTTTCACCTAACCCTAACCACAATATACTACTTTCACCTAACCCTAACCACAATATACTACTTTCACCTAACCCTAACCACAATATACTACTTTCACCTAACCCTAACCACAATATACAATTTTAACCTAACCCTAGCCACAATATACAACTCGAACCTAACCCTAACCACACTATTCAACTTGGGTATAACATCAAATTACCTCAAAGCATTTAGAATTTTGATCAGGTTTAGTCTGAATAACAGGCAGTGAATCTGCCTTCCTGACTGATTGATTGGGGTAAAGGATGTTTTTCTGTTTTAGATGTAGAAATTGTACGATGTGCTGTAAGTTGTTTAAGGTCCTCATTTTGAAATTACTGTCCTGGTGAATGCGTGTCAGGGACTGGCCCTGTTTGGCCACAGGGTGGCAGCAGAGTTCTGCCATGCTCAACACTGCCAGTCTCCGCACAGACCAGACCACTCAAGCTCATGCACCTGTAAGTCTAGCGCGTTGAGTGAATATTACATTACAGGCATTTAGCAGATGCTCTTATCCAGAGCGACGTACTATGCTATGGAGTGGAGTTTAGCGTGTGGACAGCATCAAATCTGGACCTCCAATCCAAATATGGTCCTGGTTTTCTCTTTTCCCAGGTAATTAGTTGAAAAACTTGTGCTCCTGATTGGCCAAGCTGTCTTCACACCTGACCCAGGTAAAGGGAGGGTGAAAGGCAGCAGTTCTTGGACATGATTTGATGATCCCTGGTTTAGCGTGTTGATGGCATGTTGAGTTTAGCGTGTTGATGGTATGTTGAGTTTAGCGTGTTGATGGCATGTTGAGTTTAGCATGTTGATGGTATGTTGAGTTTAGCATGTTGATGGTATGTTGAGATTAGCGTGTTGATGGCATGTTCAGTTTAGCTTGTTGATGGTATGTTGAGTTTAGCGTGTTGATGGCATGTTGTGGGTATGACTTGAAGCTTATGAATAATTATTCTGGACATTTCCCAGAAGGATGTCAGTGGGACTGAGGGGGGAGAGCACACAGGGTGGGTGTAAACGGCTGGCCCATTGTGCTGTGACAGTGCTTCTTTGATGCTAATCAGCCTCTGCCTGGGACCTGTCTCTGCACGGGACCTGTCTCTGCCTGGGACCTGCCTCTGTCTGGGACCTGCCTCTGCCTGGGACCTGCCTCTGCCTGGGACCTGTCTCTGCACGGGACCTGTCTCTGCCTGAGACCTGTCTCTGCACGGGACCTGCCTCTGCCTGAGACCTGCCTCTGCCTGAGACCTGCCTCTGCCTGAGACCTGCCTCTGCCTGAGACCTGCCTCTGCCTGGGACCTGTCTCTGCCTGGGACCTGTCTCTGCCTGGGACCTGTCTCTGCCTGGGACCTGTCTCTGCCTGAGACCTGCCTCTGCCTGAGACCTGCCTCTGCCTGGGACCTGTCTCTGCACGGGACCTGTCTCTGCCTGGGACCTGTCTCTGCACGGGACCTGTCTCTGCACGGGACCTGTCTCTGCCTGGGACCTGTCTCTGCCTGGGACCTGTCTCTGCACGGGACCTGTCTCTGCCTGGGACCTGTCTCTGCACGGGACCTGTCTCTGCCTGGGACCTGTCTCTGCCTGGGACCTGTCTCTGCCTGGGACCTGTCTCTGCCTGGGACCTGTCTCTGCACGGGACCTGCCTCTGCCTGGGACCTGTCTCTGCACGGGACCTGTCTCTGCACGGGACCTGTCTCTGCCTGGGACCTGTCTCTGCCTGGGACCTGTCTCTGCCTGGGACCTGTCTCTGCACGGGACCTGTCTCTGCCTGGGACCTGTCTCTGCCTGGGACCTGTCTCTGCCTGGGACCTGTCTCTGCACGGGACCTGCCTCTGCCTGGGACCTGTCTCTGCACGGGACCTGCCTCTGCCTGGGACCTGTCTCTGCACGGGACCTGTCTCTGCCTGAGACCTGTCTCTGCACGGGACCTGCCTCTGCACGGGACCTGCCTCTGCACGGGACCTGTCTCTGCCTGGGACCTGTCTCTGCACGGGACCTGTCTCTGCCTGAGACCTGTCTCTGCCTGGGACCTGTCTCTGCACGGGACCTGCCTCTGCACGGGACCTGCCTCTGCACGGGACCTGCCTCTGCCTGGGACCTGTCTCTGCACGGGACCTGCCTCTGCACGGGACCTGCCTCTGCACGGGACCTGCCTCTGCACGGGACCTGCCTCTGCACGGGACCTGCCTCTGCACGGGACCTGTCTCTGCACGGGACCTGTCTCTGCAGGGGACCTGTCTCTGCAGGGGACCTGTCTCTGCACGGGACCTGTCTCTGCACGGGACCTGTCTCTGCAGGGGACCTGTCTCTGCCTGGGACCTGCCTCTGCCTGAGACCTGCCTCTGCCTGAGACCTGCCTCTGCACGGGACCTGCCTCTGCATTCCTCTCCAGCTCAGAGGTGGAGCACAGCTGCAGAACATGAGACTGGGGCAGCAGGCCAGTTTAAGGGTGCGGGGGTGCAGGCCTGTTTAAGGAAGAGGTTAGAGGAACCTAAGTGCATGAATAACCCCCTGCAGTCAGAACAGCAAACGCATCACATGGCCTACTCCCTGAACAGGAAACGCATCACATGGCTTTAAGCTGGCAACCAAGCCTTGCTGGAAATAAGATGCTTATAAATTTTCTCATACAAAGATGTTTTTTTTTTTTTTTTATATATACCAGGGGTGCAAAAATTCTGCACACCTGTCTTAAATTTCTGTTAGAATGAATCGAAATGTATGTGATCGAAATCAAACCTGAACTCTAAATGGCACAAAGTTAAACACAAGACCTTTCTGCAAATATTAAAGCCCAGGTGATTACTCATTAGGGCTTCAATGAGTCAGGTGAGTATAATTCCAGGGCTGAACTTTTTATTCTGAAGTGACTCCATGCCTTCTAACGTATCCAACTGCAGTGGCTGTTCTGTCTGGTGATAACAACCATGGGTTCCTCTAAACAGTTGTCCAAGAATGTCAGAATGAAGATGGTTAATTTCCAACTAGAAGAAGAAGGCTAAAAAAACACTCAATGTTTCAAACTCCCAATTTCCACTGTCAGAAACATTATTATTATAAAATGGAAGATAAATGGAACAGCTGAAGTCAAGGCGAAGTCTGGAGGACCAAGAAAGATTTCAGATAGAAGATGGAGACCTGGTGAGAAATGCTCAGAAGAACCCACACATCACTGCAAAAGAGCTGAAAAAAGAATAGCAAACACAGGTCTAGCTGTATCACTGTACAAGATAGTTTAAACAAGAATGAGCTTGGCAAACATTATACGGTGGGGTTGTGTGGCAGCTGGGGACAATATTGTGTGATTGGAAGGAAGAACAAATTCCTCCAAGTATCTAGATATTCCACAGACTAATGTTTATAGGTCAGTCCAGACTTTGAAGTTGAAGTGAGGTTCGGTATTCCGGCAAGACAATGACCCAAAGCATACCTCGAAATCAACCATGAAGTACCGCCAGGAAAGGCGGATGAAGGTTTTGGCCACAGTCCCCAGACTTGAATATTATTGAAAGTCTGTGGAGATCTCAAACATGCCGCACATGCTGTACATACATATGTCTGAGCTTGTTCTGCCAGGAAGAGTGGGGAAGAATTTCAAAAGTGAGAATTGAAAGACTCTTAGCTGGCCACAGAAAGCGTTTACAAGCTGTTATAGTTGCTTGAGGAGGAGTTAAGTACAAACTGACAGGGTTCCCAAACTTTTGCACAGGGTATTTTTCCTTTCTTTACTATTTTGAAACTGTAAAAAATAGAAAGTAATCTTGCTTTAAAATTTGGTGAGGTGTGTCATGTTTAACGTACCATTTAGAGGTCAGGTTCACTTCTGTTCACTTTAACTTTATTTCGATAAAATTTTTTGATCAGGGGTGCTGGTGCTGGTGTTGTGGTTCATTAAACACATCGTGTAGAGAGAACCTTATGGTTAATTTAAAACAGCTGTTTAATACAGAGAATCCAATATTGAACTAAAGTAGGAATATAAACATGAAGGCAGCTGCTCTGGTGTCCCCTCCTGGCGACTGGCAGGAATTGCAGTAATATACGCAGCTCTTACATTAAATTTCAAACAAACCCAGAAACCCGTAAATCATTTTTGGCAAAATGGTGGAAGTGAGTATGTCCCTGTGCATGACACAGTTAAGCCAAACTGGCTTTCGAAATTCACCACCAGCTTTGGACAGATCTTCAAGAATCAAGAGAGACTTTAGTTTCTATGGATTGTGGATTTTTGCCAGAAATTTTAAGTTGCATATATCATGCTTTTCAGCACAGTTTTTAGACATCTAGTTTCACATAATTCATGGTCTTGATATTTGGAAATGCCTTTAATGAGCAGACATAAGCTGCTTAATTGCTCTGACCTCACTGATATTTCTCAACATTAAAATGTGGACGTGTGGAGATTTCCCAATGTCCCTCTCAGAGTGTCTGTCTCAGCCTGTTCTCCATGCGCTGGGGTTTAAATGCTGAGAGACGACCTCAGGGAGATGTTTCAGACCTCCGCAGACTGCTAATCAGTGACTCACTTACCTGCTGTATGATTCTTTCAATCTGTAACTTTTCTCAGTATTTACAGAATGTCCTTCACAGAATTACCCCTCTGTGTTCACTGTCTGTTCACTGTGCGTTCACTGTGCGTTCACCCTCCAGGTTCTACCCTCTGCTCCAGAAGTTATCTTGATTGAGGTACAGTTCATACTGTGTTGTGTTTACTAATTGCTGGCTACCTAGCAACAAAATGACAAATCTATATTAATCACAAAAAATATGTTTTTATTTCAGTGAAGTGTTTGCATCTGAAAGCCTCAAAAGACAGGAAATTATATTGATCAGCCCTAGCGCTAACATCAGCCTGCTCTCCATCCCGGCATCAGCACAGACCTCTGACAGCTGCTCCAGTCATGTATAATGCCTACTGTACGTCTAACAACATGTGCTCACCATTTGGGGGTTTCAATCTTAAACGATCTTAGAGTAGTACACTGTAAAATGTATTGGCAATGTTGTATATTGAAGTTAGAGGCAATATACGTATTTTGTATTTTTCTAAAGCATGCTGTATTTCCATCATGTGCATGTGTCCTATTTAAGACCACCTGTCTTGTATCACTCTTTCAACTTTTCTTGCTCACAAACTATGTCAGTACGTAGCATACAATTTTTAAACTCGTGTGATTAATAGATCTTGCATTAAAGTGTACGCTCACCAAGCACTTTATTAAGAACATTTTTACTTTATTACACCTACTTATTCATGCCGTTATCTAATCAGTCAATTTTGCAGTAGATATGGGTCAGGAGCTTCAGTTAATGTTCACATCAACCATCAGAATGGGGGAAAAATGTGATCCAAGTGACTTTGACCGTGGAATGATTGTGGGTGGCATTCAGGGTGGTTTTGAATGAATCCTCCATACTGCACTGGAGCGTGACAGACTGGAGGCCTCGGGGGAGAAGAGGTCCCATCTGAAGCCATCTTTTTGCAGCCTCGTTGGATCCTGCTGTGAAGTTGGGACAGAGACTGGGATGCGTGCCCAGGTACCACCCAGACTACTGTAAACCCAGACTGTCCCAAATCCATTTCCCAAACCCTGAGGGGGTCACGCGTCCTTAATCACGACGCTACAGGACGCCCGTTGCATCGTTTCTGGTAGACTATCATATCTTACTTATATAGACAGCTCGTTACAGAGCCAAATAAGTCGCTTTCTCATAATAATGTTGGTTAGCTAAAGTGAAAACTTCAAAAAGACAAAAAATAGAAATAGTGTTGTGTAGCCACCTGTTTGAACATTTTCTTACAAGAACACTACGAAAAGACGGCAGGCTCTGTCGTCTTTGTCACTGTCAGCTCTCCAAAACGGTGCATGAGAACACTGAACTGCATAATAACGCTTTGTATTACGTGTTATATTCATAGACTGGGGGAAGCTCAAACAGTGTTGTGGTTTGAGGGTGTTTGTTGCTGTGATTCTTCTCTAGACCGTTAGGGGTCCGAAATGACCTACTGTACCTTTAAAGAAGTATGTATAGCTAACGTTAGAGCTAGTCTTGGTCAAACACCATACATTTAGGTAACTTAGCTAATATAGGGTCCAACAGTTCATTATTAGCTAGCTACGCTGTATGTTACTCATAAAAATGAATGAAAAGCATTGGTATTAGCTAGACTAGTTTGGCTACTTGAACAGGACAGACCAATTTATCATTGTACTAGCTACCTGGCTAACACAATTTGGATAACACAAACTAATTGTGAAATTAGACTATATTAAGCTTGCCAGATCAGGCTATGGCTAGTTATCTAGCTATACATGAGTTAGCCTCTAAAGTCCTGCTGAAAATATAACGGTCGTCACCCAAGATAACAGGTAGCTAGGCAACGTTACAGCTAGTGGTTACATTGTGCTAGAGATACAGTCTGTGAGACTGTCTAAAGTGGACAGTACTACTGCCTGGTTGAATACCGATTCTCATGTCCACTTAATAATAGAATGTTCACATAGCACTGTGTGTTAGCATGTGTCTCCCCCATGTTGTCTATGGGTCAAAATTTAGATTCAATTAATACATTTTAATTCAAATGTAATAATGCCATCTGAAATGGTTATGAATGTTTTCAAGATTGCTGCCAAATAGCATGGTAATGGTTTTCCCTTCAAGCTGCTCTTCTGGAGGTGAAATGCATGCTCAATTGAGTTAAGGTCTGGTGATTGACTTGGCCAGTCTAAAATTTTCCACTTTCTCTCGCTAATGAAGTCCTTTGTTGTGTTGGCAGTGTGTTTTGCATCATTGTTGTGCTGCATGATGAAGTTCCACCCAATTAGTTTGGACACATCTTGCATCCATAAGTTGGCAGACAGAATGTTTTTGTAGACTTCTCAATTCATCCTGCTGATACCATCATGAGTTACATCATCAATAAAGATTAGTGAGCTCACTCCAGAAGCAGCCATGCAAGCCCAAGCCATGACACTTCCTCCACTGTGCTTCACAAATGAGCTTATATGTTTTGGATCATGAATAGATCCCTTCTTTCTCCACACTTTGGCCTCTCCATCACTTTCATCTCATCAGTCCATAAAACATTGTTCCAGAACATTTATGGCTCATCTCTGTACTTCTTTGCAATTCTTACTACAGATGAGTGGTTTTCATCTTGTGGTATAGCCTCTTTATTGCTGCTCTCGAAGTCTTCTTCAAACGGTTGATTGAGATACCTTCACCCCTGGCCTGTGGAGATTGTTTGTGATGTCAGTGACTGTTTTGTGGTTTTTCTTCATAGCTCTAACAATGTTTCTGTCATCAACTGCTGTTGTTTTCCTTGGCTGATGTCTGTTGCTGAGTACGCCAGCAGTTTCTTTCTTTTTCTGGACATTCCATGTTCTTATACAAGCTATCCCCAATGCTTGTGCTCTCATCGATTTACCCTTTTTCCAAACTTCAAAATGGCTAGCTTTTCTCACAAAGACAGCTCTCTGATCTTCATGATCTTCTTTGGTTCCTCTTTTCTAACAGAAATATAGTCTTCACAGGCAAAACCCAAGGCTAAAACCAAGCGTAGACAACAACAAAAAACACCTGTAAGTCACATGGTCCAATACTTTTGGAGGGGACTGTACCTTTTACAAAATTATGAATGGTAAAATAATAACATTTCCTTTGGTAATACAAAAGCAAACCTGCAATTGGCATTGGCGGGCAAAATATTGAGTGAGTATTTAATGAATCCTGCTGCGAATTGCTTGACAGATGAATTTACACAGCACATGTGCTGTAACCCAGTTCTGCTGAAGATTATAGGGATTGATGAACATTGTACCTTAGACGTAGATGGAACAGGAATGCAACCTCCAGCTGACGTGTCTCTCACAACCATAATAAGGTGAAGTCTCAATCAATCCTCATATTCTGTTATACACTTAAGGTATAGACACAATTTCAGAGCACAATATTAAATGTCTTCATTTACAGTGATCTTACCTCAAGGCTCAAAGTGACAGGCATCTTTTATATTCTGCACATGCTCTGTTTACTCTTCCCCAAACTCAGACACAAACACGCCCAAAGCAGATCACAGAAGAATGGCATCACACGCTTCACTTGAAGATGGAAAAGTGGAGGTTTTCTCCACCACTCTACAGATACTCCTCCTCCACTCTACAGATATGCCTCCTCCACTCTACAGATACTCCTCCTCCACTCTACAGAAACACAGGGACCTGCCAGGGGGACAGGCTTCCATGCCGTCAGTCCTGAGTCTTAACAGGTGTTTCCCTGGGTTCCGTTCTTGATCCTCTTCTCTTTTCATACAAAATATTTTGGTTCTGTCATATCCACCCAGGGCCGGTCTTATTGTTACATTATGACAGACTGCGCTCTCCTACCCCTCTGATACACTGGTTCTGGCGTGTTGTCTCACCTACCAACATCTACCTATCTCAAGCGGAGTGGCAAACTGCCCATCTCCCCATTGCAGTCAGAACAGCAGAAACCCTGCCAATCTTCCACTGCAGTCAGAACAGCAGAAACCCTGCCAATCTTCCACTGCAGTCAGAACAGCAGAAACCCTGCCCATCTCCCCACTGCAGCCAGAACAGCAGAAACCCTGCCCATCTTCCACTGCAGTCAGAACAGCAGAAACCCTGCCCATCTCCCCACTGCAGCCAGAACAGCAGAAACCCTGCCCATCTCCCCACTGCAGTCAGAACAGCAGAAACCCTGCCCATCTCCCCACTGCAGTCAGAACAGCAGAAACCCTGCCCATCTCCCCACTGCAGTCAGAACAGCAGAGACCCTGCCAATCTTCTGACGCAGACATAAGAGATACTCTTTTTGTTCTGTCTTTTTTTCTTTCTTACATTTTGGATGTTATATGCATAGTAAAAATATAACTCTGCCTCGTGGGACTTTTCATGTATTGATTATGAATGGGCTGCTCGCACTGGTCTTCTCCACTGTAATGTAATGTTGCTAAACAAAATGTTGTCCTCTGGGCAATTGCATTAGTATAAAATAATATGATGTCCCAATATTTCTGAGCATGCAATGTAGCACATTACCTGTGTTGTTTATTCTATACAGTAAAGGGTGAGGGTGTGGCTTTAGTTCAGCAGTCTCCTGTACACACCTGCAGCAGGTGAGGGTCTGGTATCAGCGTGTGCATCAGCATGAATCAGGCACATGCATTAGGACTCATTACCACACTGGCATGAATCAAATGGCAGCTGGCAGAATCAACCAGAAGCTTCAGGGGCCAGCGGATTTAATCAGCCCTCATGCAAAACACAGCAATATCTGATTTTCCAAGAAGCTGCACATAAAAGGTTTTTGGTACCAGTTTGCAGATTTATTGCCAATTATTGTGTATATTATGCCCAGACAGGGGCCTCCTGTAGGATTATCATGAGCTCTCAGCTGTGTGTGGAGCTCTGTGATGAGCTCTCTCAGCTGTGTGTGGAGCTGCTGTGATGAGCTCTCAGCTGTGTGTGGAGCTCTGTGATGAGCTCTCAGCTCTGTGTGGAGCTCTGTGATGAGCTCTCAGCTGTGTGTGGAGCTCTGTGATGAGCTCTCTCAGCTGTGTGTGGAGCTGCTGTGATGAGCTCTCAGCTGTGTGTGGAGCTCTGTGATGAGCTCTCAGCTGCGTGTGGAGCTGCTGTGATGAGCTCTCAGCTGTGTGTGGAGCTCTGTGATGAGCTCTCTCAGCTGTGTGTGGAGCTCTGTGATGAGCTCTCAGCTGTGTGTGGAGCTGCTGTGATGAGCTCTCAGCTGTGTGTGGAGCTCTGTGATGAGCTCTCTCAGCTGTGTGTGGAGCTCTGTGATGAGCTCTCAGCTGTGTGTGGAGCTGCTGTGATGAGCTCTCTCAGCTCTGTGTGGAGCTCTGTGATGCAAGCAGGATTCCACCTGTCTGGGTGGCACAGATGGTGCAGTGGGCAGCACTGCCGCCTCACAGCAAGGAGGCCCTGGGTTCGAATCCCTGTCGGCCGGGGCCTCTCTGTGTGGAGCTGTGCATGTTCTCCCCGTGTCTGCGTGGGTTTCCTCCCACAGTCCAAAGACATGCATGTTAGGCTGATTGGAGAGTCTAAATTGCCTGTAGGTATGAGTGTGTGAGTGAATGGTATGTGTGCCCTGCGATGGACTGGCGACCTGTCCAGGGTGTATTCCTGCTTTTTACCCAATGTATGCTGGGATAGGCTCCAGCCCCCCTGCGACCCTGTTCAGGATAAGCGGGTTAGGATAATGAATGAATGAATGAATGGTAAATGGTTGGCATTTATATAGCGCCTTTATCCAAAGCGCTGTACAATTGATGCTTCTCATTCACCCATTCATACACACACTCACACACCAACGGCGATTGGCTGCCATGCAAGGCGCTGACCAGCTCGTCAGGAGCATTTAGGGGTTAGGTGTCTTTCTCAGGGACACTTCGACACAGCCCCGGCGGGGGATCGAACCGGCAACCCTCCGACTGCCAGACAACTGCTCTTACTGCCTGAGCCATGTCGCCATGATTCCACCTGTGATTGAAATGCATTCTTAAATGCAGGATTGGCTCTGTTTTCAATATGACCAGAACATTTTGGGGGCTTTGTTAAACTACTGGAGTGAGCTCTTCAAACGGAAGCATAAATTTATACCCAAACACACACCTGCAAAGTCTACAGAATGTGATGAATGGCTGTTACGGGCCTGGCCACTAGATGTCAGCGAAGGCCCAGGCATTCAGGGCTTTACGCACGATCTGTTTCATCTTACGCACCTGTCCCAGAGGCAGGCAATGACATTCTTTTCAAGGTTGATACGAGAGGAAGCCGGCATTGTGGAGCGCTGTTTTTACAGAGTGCGTAAATTCTCCTGGGCTGGGACTTAAGGTAAGATAGATTACACATCGCTGCTGCAGAGGCCTGCTGCAGCTCGCTGAGCGTGTCGTCTGTGATTGAACAACTTTACAAAGAGAAGCTGCAAAGGGGATTATCCTATTTCAACTTTTGTGTGTGTGTGTGTGTGTGTGGAATTTACCATGATCCCACTGCATCAAGGGAGACAACATTTTTGTTACTTTTAATTCAAAGGTTTTATATAATATCACTCAACTGTGGCCACTGTAATGCTATTCATACAGATGAAGAAATCAGTGGGTAAATGCATATGGAGATAACCCCATGGCCAGGGAGGAATGGTTCAGTTACTTTGAGTTTTAGATTTGGCCTGTTTGTCCTGGTTACCCTAGGCTACCCTGTCCTCATGCTGGGTTACTGTGTGAGTAGGACACTAACGCTGGGTTACTCTGTGAGTAGGACACTAACGCTGGGTTACTCTGTGAGTAGGACACTAACTCTGGGTTACTGTGTGAGTAGGACACTAACGCTGGGTTACTCTGTGAGTAGGACACTAACGCTGGGTTACTCTGTGAGTAGGACACTAACGCTGGGTTACTCTGTGAGTAGGACACTAACGCTGGGTTACTGTGTGAGTAGGACACTAACGCTGGGTTACTCTGTGAGTAGGACACTAACGCTGGGTTACTCTGTGAGTAGGACACTAACGCTGGGTTACTCTGTAAGTAGGACACTAACGTTGGGTTACTGTGTGAGTAGGACACTAACGCTGGGTTACTCTGTGAGTAGGACACTAACGCTGGGTTACTGTGTGAGTAGGACACTAACGCTGGGTTACTCTGTGAGTAGGACACTAACGCTGGGTTACTCTGTGAGTAGGACACTAACGCTGGGTTACTCTGTGAGTAGGACACTAACGTTGGGTTACTGTGTGAGTAGGACACTAACGCTGGGTTACTCTGTGAGTAGGACACTAACGCTGGGTTACTGTGTGAGTAGGACACTAACGCTGGGTTACTGTGTGAGTAGGACACTAACGCTGGGTTACTGTGTGAGTAGGACACTAACGCTGGGTTACTGTGTGAGTAGGACACTAACGCTGGGTTACTGTGTGAATAGGACACTAACGCTGGGTTACTGTGTGAGTAGGACACTAACGCTGGGTTACTGTGTGAGTAGGACACTAACGCTGGGTTACTGTGTGAGTAGGACACTAACGCTGGGTTACTCTGTGAGTAGGACACTAACGCTGGGTTACTCTGTGAGTAGGACACTAACGCTGGGTTACTGTGTGAGTAGGACACTAACGCTGGGTTACTGTGTGAGTAGGACACTAACGCTGGGTTACTCTGTGAGTAGGACACTAACGCTGGGTTACTGTGTGAGTAGGACACTAACGCTGGGTTACTCTGTGAGTAGGACACTAACGCTGGGTTACTCTGTGAGTAGGACACTAACGCTGGATTACTCTGTGAGTAGGACACTAACGCTGGGTTACTCTGTGAGTAGGACACTAACGCTGGGTTACTCTGTGAGTAGGACACTAACGCTGGGTTACTCTGTGAGTAGGACACTAACGCTGGGTTACTCTGTGAGTAAGACACTAACGCTGGGTTACTCTGTGAGTAGGACACTAACGCTGGGTTACTCTGTGAGTAGGACACTAACGCTGGGTTACTCTGTGAGTAAGACACTAACGCTGGGTTACTCTGTGAGTAGGACACTAACGCTGGGTTACTCTGTGAGTAGGACACTAACGCTGGGTTACTGTGTGAATAGGACACTAACGCTGGGTTACTGTGTGAGTAGGACACTAACGCTGGGTTACTGTGTGAGTAGGACACTAACGCTGGGTTACTGTGTGAGTAGGACACTAACGCTGGGTTACTGTGTGAGTAGGACACTAACGCTGGGTTACTGTGTGAGTAGGACACTAACGCTGGGTTACTGTGTGAGTAGGACACGGTGGACAGAATGTGTTGCGGAGCAGAGGAAGCCTGCAGACGCTGTTCCTGTCACTCATACTGGCAGGTAGCCTAGGGCATTGTGGGAACCCTGAGATCCTCAGGCTTTGTTTGTCACACAATCAGGCAAGTGCTACTCATCTACTGCACACATTTCCTCTTCTCTGTAGTCTGTGCAAATGTGCACTCATATTTTCTGCTTTGGTGTTATCATAGCACATAAGTATGTATTTTACATGTGCACTATGATGTATGGGTTTATGTTGGCCTATATATAGATTGTATTCAGTGTCTCTTCATTTCAGGTCTTTTTTTGTTGCCATTTTCCCCTCCTACATTGGCTGGAACAGACTTAATTTCACAAACAGTTGTGAAATCAAACCCACACACTGCTTTCCCCACATGCCTGCAACACACACACACACACACTCTCACACACACAAACACTCACACACACACACACACACATTAGATTTCTCCTCTTCATCTCTATCACTCTCTCCTCTTTGTCTTGCTCTCTTTCACCATCTCTCACTCTTTTCATGACAAGACAGGGATCCATTCCTTGTGGCTGTGATATTTTCTCCTTCTCTTCCTTTGCGGGGTGTAGGGGTTAGATGCCTTTCTTCTGGTGGCTCTAATATACAAGTATGTCTGTATCTGAGCAGAATTATGCATGGTTGCATGTATTATACAGAAGCTCTCATTATGGGTGAACTGGATTTTATCTTACAAAATATATACATTTATGTAGTTGTATAACCAATTCATGTTATGAACCTCAGTGATTGGTCCAGCAGCAGTGTATAGATTCAAACTTTTCAGCATCTTGTAATCTTGGAGTCCTGTTTTTAACCACTAGAAATGCTGGAGAACTGGGAGGCTGTTAGGTTTGGAGACGGAGAGCCGAACATAATATGGAGAGGGGGTGGAGTTTCAGCCTTTAGCTCTGGAGGAAGACTCTGGTGAGACTCAGATGTGAAAATGAGAAGGGCTTCTGTGCCTGGAGGGGCAGGCGTGATTTCTTCTCCGGAGCCCATGAGTGGAGGAGTGGAGGAGTGGAGCAGTGGAGCAGTGGAGGAGTGGAGCAGTGGAGGAGTGGAGGAGTGGAGCAGTGGAGGAGTGGAGCAGTGGAGCAGTGGAGGAGTGGAGGAGTGGAGGAGTGGAGGAGTGGAGCAGTGGAGGAGTGGAGGAGTGGAGGAGTGGAGGAGTGGAGGAGTGGAGCAGTGGAGGAGTGGAGCAGTGGAGGAGTGGAGGAGTGGAGGAGTGGAGCAGTGGAGGAGTGGAGCAGTGGAGCAGTGGAGGAGTGGAGGAGTGGAGGAGTGGAGGAGTGGAGGAGTGGAGGAGTGGAGCTGGGCTGAGCGCTCTCTCCAGGCCCCTGTGCTCAACAGACTGTGCTGCCAAGCCTGTCTCTCTGCAGGGGTCTGTATGGCTATCTCTGTCTCCCGCTAAAGTGCTAATCAGAGAGAGCGACCAATCAGAGAGAGAGACACAACACCCTGTGTTACAGCTCTGTGTTGTTAGGGCTCTGTGCTGTAACATTACATGACATTACATTATTGGCATTTGGCAGACGCTCTTATCCAGAGCTACGTACAGTTGATTAGACTAAGCAGGAGACGATCCTCTCCTGGAACAATGCAGGGTTAAGGGCCTTGCTCAAGGGCCCAAGGGCTGTGCGGATCTTACTGTGGCTACACCGGGGATTGAACCACTGACCTTGCAGGTCCCAGTCATTTACTTTAACCACTACGCTACAGGCCGCCCTGTTAGAACTAGATAGGCCCTGTCTACCCATAAACAAGCACCAATACCATCCATCCATTCATCCATTATCTGAACCCGCTTATCCTGAACAGGGTCGCAGGGGGCTGGAGCCTATCCCAGCATACATTGGGCGAAAGGCAGGAATACACCCTGGACAGGTCGCCAGTCCATCGCAGGGCACACACACCATTCACTCACACACTCATACCGATGGGCAATTTAGACTCTCCAATCAGCCTAACATTCATGTCTTTGGACTGTGGGAGGAAACCGGAGTTCCTGGAGGAAACCCACGCAGACACGGGGAGAACATGCAAACTCCACACAGAGAGGCCCCGGCCGACGGGGATTCAAACCCAGGACCTCCTTGCTGTGAGGCGGCAGTGCTACCCACTGCACCATCCATGCTGCCTAGCACCAATACCATGAAATCTATATTTTTTTTGTTTTTTACGCACTGAAATCTTAAATAATCAAAAGAGAAAAATAATTACAGCCTTCTGGCAGTTTTCTGAAATCTGGCCTGTAATGAGCCCAGCATTCTTTCCCCTGGGACTGAACACTGAGCACAGCAAGGACAAAGTTTGAGTGAGGGACAGGGTTTGAGTGGGGTACAGGGGTTGAGTGGGGAACAGGGGATGATTAAGGGACAGGGGTTGAGTAAGGGACAGGGGTTGAGTAAGGGACAGGGGTTGAGTGGGGAACAGGGGTTGAGTAAGGGACAGGGGTTGAGTGGGGAACAGGGGTTGAGTAAGGGACAGGGGTTGAGTGGGGAACAGGGGTTGAGTAAGGGACAGGGGTTGAGTGGGGAACAGGGGATGATTAAGGGACAGGGGTTGAGTGGGGTACAGGGGTTGAGTGGGGAACAGGTTTGCAGGGTGAGGATTCTTCTCCAGCGCCCTATCAGAAGGAGGCATTGTGTTCCCCCAGCCTATCCCAGCCCAGCACAGAGTGGATCCACTCTTCAGTGTCCTATCCCAGCGCAGAGTGGATCCACTCCTCAGTGTCCTATCCCAGCCCAGCACAGAGTGGATCCACTCCTCAGTGTCCTATCCCAGTGCAGAGTGGATCCACTCCTCAGTGTCCTATCCCAGCGCAGAGTGGATCCACTCTTCAATGTCCTATCCCAGCCCAGCACAGAGTGGATCCACTCCTCAGTGTCCTATCCCAGCGCAGAGTGGATCCACTCCTCAGTGTCCTATCCCAGCCCAGCACAGAGTGGATCCACTCATCAGTGTCCTATCCCAGCCCAGCACAGAGTGGATCCACTCCTCAGTGTCCTATCACAGCCCAGCGCAGAGTGGATCCACTCCTCAGTGTCCTATCCCAGCGCAGAGTGGATCCACTCCTCAGTGTCCTATCCCAGCCCAGCGCAGAGTGGATCCACTCCTCAGTGTCCTATCCCAGCACAGAGTGGATCCACTCCTCAGTGTCCTATCCCAGCCCAGCGCAGAGTGGATCCACTCCTCAGTGTCCTATCCCAGCGCAGAGTGGATCCACTCCTCAGTGTCCTATCCCAGCCCAGCGCAGAGTGGATCCACTCCTCAGCGTCCTATCACAGCCCAGCACAGAGTGGATCCACTCCTCAGCGTCCTATCACAGCCCAGCTCAGGTTTCTGCCCTCCTGCCTGGGTCCTGTAGCTTATACCCTGGCTGTAATGACTGCAGTCATCAATCCACAGATTCCACAGATGTGGAGACTAATCACTCCATTACCTCCCAAATCCCCCGCCCCATCCCTAACACCCCACCCCCCTCCCACTGGTGCCATACCCACCTCATACAGGAGTAATGGCTACATCCTGTGCGTATTACTTTACTCTTCTCAATTTCACACTGTAATGACTGGTGGCTGCATGTACGTGCAGTCAGTCCTGATGGAAATATATGTAGTTTAATGTCAGACTCATGTCCTCTTTGATGGAATATTTTCCATCGTAGAATTTCCAAGTTGTTACGTTTCTAATTGAAGTGGTAAATAGCACTAGCAGGCAGTACTGTTTGCGTCTGTATTATTTGGACTTCGGAAGAGTATCCATTCTCATGTAATGAAGTGTTTTTATTGTCCTGTTCAGCCTCACACAAGTCTTCAGAGAGTGGTTAAGGTTTCCCTGTCTCCTCATCCCACACTCAAGTGCTGCTGCAGCGCTCTTATGATGCTCTGGGTGGCTGTCTGCGTTTGAACAGGCACTGAGGACCTCACCACTTACAGTCCTCCGCTGTACGCATCCACTCAGTGTGTGACTGTGATGTCACTGCATGTGACTGTGATGTCACTGCGTGTGACTCTGTGATGTCACTGTGTGTGACTGTGATGTCACTGCGTGTGACTGTGATGTCATTGTGTGTGACTGTGATGTCACTGCGTGTGACTGTGATGTCACTGCATGTGACTGTGATGTCACTGTGTGTGACTCTGTGATGTCACTGTGTGTGACTGTGATGTCACTGCGTGTGACTGTGATGTCACTGTGTGTGACTGTGATGTCACTGCGTGTGACTGTGATGTCACTGCGTGTGACTCTGTGATGATGCTGCGTGTGACTCAGTGATGTCACTGCGTGTGACTCTGTGATGATGCTGCGTGTGACTCTGTGATGATGCTGCGTGTGACTGTGATGTCACTGTGTGTGACTGTGATGTCACTGCGTGTGACTGTGATGTCACTGCGTGTGACTCTGTGATGATGCTGCGTGTGACTGTGATGTCACTGCGTGTGACTCTGTGATGATGCTGCGTGTGACTGTGATGTCACTGCGTGTGACTCTGTGATGTCACTGCGTGTGACTCTGTGATGATGCTGCGTGTGACTCTGTGATGATGCTGCGTGTGACTCTGTGATGATGCTGCGTGTGACTCTGTGATGATGCTGCGTGTGACTGTGATGTCACTGCGTGTGACTCTGTGATGATGCTGTGTGTGACTCTGTGATGATGCTGCGTGTGACTGTGATGTCACTGCGTGTGACTCTGTGATGGTGTGTGTGGGAATATGTGGTGATGGTGTGTGTGTGTGTGTGACTCTGTGATGGTGTGTGTGAATATGTGGTGATGGTGTGTGTGTGTGTGTGTGTGTGACTCTGTGATGGTGTGTGTGTGTGTGTGACTCTGTGATGGTGTGTGAATATGTGGTGATGGTGTGTGTGTGTGTGTGTGACTCTGTGATGGTGTGTGTGAATATGTGGTGATGGTGTGTGTGTGTGTGTGACTCTGTGATGGTGTGTGTGAATATGTGGTGATGGTGTGTGTGTGTGTGTGACTCTGTGATGGTGTGTGTGTGTGACTCTGTGATGGTGTGTGTGAATATGTGGTGATGGTGTGTGTGTGGACTTGTTGGATTCTGAGGAACGCAGAAGGGCTCTTTTCCCACGGCGTAGTCTGACGGAGAGCGGGACTCTGGCTGCATTTGTTGTTTAAGCCTTTGTGAAGTAAAAACACTTTAGGGACTTCTCTGGCCTTAGGAAACCACATCAGATGTTTTATGCAGCCTGTGTCTACGAGTCCCCAGGGCCGAGGGGAAATCCATTAAGGTGCCGGGGTCTGGCGTACACTGCGCTGTGCAAGGCATCTTTACGGTTATCGCTTAACATACATATTTAATTGGAGCTTGAAATTAATTTCAAGTGTTCTGGAAAAGGCAATAATTTTTTTTTAATTAACTGTGCTTTCTGGGAAGCAGAGGCACAGGAAGTACATCATGCAGAGGCTGTGATACAGGAAGCACATCATGCAGAGGGTGTGATACAGGAAGTACAACATGCAGAGGCTGTGATACAGGAAGTACATCATGCAGAGGCTGTGATACAGGAAGTACATCATGCAGAGGCTGTGATACAGGAAGTACATCATGCAGAGGGTGTGATACAGGAAGTACATCATGTAGAGGGTGTGATACAGGAAGTACATCATGCAGAGGGTGTGATACAGGAAGTACATCATGCAGAGGGTGTGATACAGGAAGCACATCATGCAGAGGGTGTGATACAGGAAGTATATCATGCAGAGGGTGTGATACAGGAAGTACATCATGCAGAGGGTGTGGATACAGGAAGTACGTCATGCAGAGGGTGTGGATACAGGAAGCACATTAAGTTGCATTATATCATTTAAAATAGTTTATTTTCTAAATGTTACGTAGTTTGCACTGTTCCTTGAATATTAGCTATCTCATTTGGCTAGCAAGCTGTTACATCCCCTGTGTTACATTAACTAGGTGGACCATAATGGATGTTACATTGAGCCACATTAGCAATAACGACAACCTCAAAGAAGACCCAGTTGGGCACACTGTGATATATAAAAAGACAAGCAGGTATTTATTATACAGCAAGACAAGGAGATGTATCTAAACTAAATATACTCAGTGAGTACTTTAGTTGGTATTTATCAGACTTATTCTTTTAGACTTATTGGTCTTCTGCTGCATGTCAAACCACTTAGAGGTTTGACATGTTATGTGTTCAGAGATGCTCTTCTGCATACCACTGTTGTAATGTGTGGTTATTTGCGGTACTGTCACCTTCCTGACAACTTCGACCAGTCTGGCCATTCTCCTCTGACGTCTGTCATTAACAAAAAAGAAAAAAAAATTGCCCGCAGAACTTCTGCTCATGGGATGTTTTTTTTTTTTTTTTTTTTTTTACAATTTTATGCAAATTGTAGAGATGTGTGTTTCTCAGATACTCAAACCACCCTGTCTGGCACCAATAATCATTCCACAGTCAAAGGGCCAGATTTATGTACACAAAGCTTGCCGTGCGGCCTGAGGAGAGTGTGTAGGTGTGGTCGCAGTCTGAAATGATACAGCTCATTATGCAATCAGCAAATGGGACTGCCTACAAACCGCATTTTGTGAAGATCTTAAACAGTGCAGTTAAAACACATGTTTAGTGCATTGAATATCTTCACTGTGCGGCGATATCCGTATCTGCTGCAGGACAAAATGTGTAGGGGAGACCGGGGATGGTTGTCACATTCTTTACTAATTTGTGACTCACTCAATTTCAACACGTCATTTTAGAGTCATTTCAACACTAGTGCAACCTGTTAAGACTCAGGTAATAGCATATATACCGTTTATCCTCTTGCAATAAATATAAGAAAAAGTTAGAAACTCAAAAAGACAACCTGTTACGGTTGGTTGTCACACAATATTGTAGTCCCCAAATAAGTTTTACATTTGTAGAAATTTTTAATATCTATTATGGATGGATGGATGGATGGATGGATGGATGTCTGTTTAATTAAATTATAGAGAAATATACCCAGATATGTGTTTTTATTTCCAGGTTTTGCACCAACCTTTCATAGTAACGTTTTCTCAACGAGGTAAGTTACTGCTTAGGTAAAAAGCACATTTCTTTGATGGACATAACCAGATAATGTGTAGGGATAGACATTTGCTTTAGGCTATAGATTTGACATGAAAGATTACATGCGACAAAAGTAAATGTTGAAATTTATAAAAGCATGGGGTGAACTCTGACCCCAAACCTGACCATTTTGACACCAAAATCTGAACAGCACCTTCTTGGGAGCGAGATATAAGCAGTGTGACAACCAACCCATGTGACAACCATCTCTGGTTTTCCCAACATATTCCAGCTGTGGCTATTTTCGGCTATTAAATGGGAGATGTAACGTTGCAATGAGCTTGACTGTTGCCGGGATAGAATGAGAACGTCGTGTGGGAGGTGCTAGTACATCTTTTATTTCTCCCAGAAGCGTAATTATTTGTATGGCTGGGTGTTTGTCACAGAAGTCACATGGGATTTTCTCTTTTTTGGCAGTCCCTTTAATTCCCCATTTCTTTTCCGCAATTGTTTTGGAGCGTAACTATTCAGAACAAACACACCCTCTTTCCACGATGGACAAAAGTGATTAAAAGCAGCATATCATTGCATTTAGCCTACTCGTATTTATACTCGCGGCAAACTGATTTATTTAAACTTCACTTACTGTCACTACGTTTGAGTATGTTATTTCTGTCACTTACTGTCATTTCATTGCCATATTTATAAACATTCACCAAGCACTTTATTAGGAACATTTTTAGTTTATTACACCTACTTATTAATGTGATTACTTAATCAGCCAATTGTGTGGCAGCAGTGCAAAGCATACAATCATGTAGCTACGGGTCAGGAGCTTCAATTAATGTTCACATCAACCATCAGAATGGGGAACAAATGTGATCTAAGTGACTTTGACCGTGGAATGATTGTTGGTGGCAGACAGGGTGGTTTGAGTGTCTCAGAAATTGCTGATCTCCTGGAATTTTCACGCACACTAGTCTCTAGAGTTTGTAAAGAATGGTGCAAAAAACAAAAAACTTTCTGTGACAAACACCCAGCCTTAATTCATATTTACTATTCATAAACTGTGTGATGATGTCTTGCTCTGGTTTTTGAAATAGTGTGATTCTTGTTGCAAAGATGATTTCAGTGCATCTTCGAAGCCTAGATCTGTGTTTCTGTCTTGAGCCTCGTTTTACGCCTGCCCTATAGAGGCTGAGAAATTTCACGGAACATTTTACCCTTGTTAATTGCGAGAACTTTACTAAATTCAATGGAATACATAATCAGCTACACTTATAATATCTCAACCCTTCATTTGTGCAATCCACCCTTAAATGCATACGCATTAAGGACAGAAGCGCATCGTGTGGTGACTCACCTAGATCACACGCGGTCCTAGCCCCGTGCCCCACTTTAATACACTGACATTTGGTCTGAAAAACACCTGAACCTCTTGACCACGTCTTCATGCTTTTATGCATTTAGTTGCTGCCACATGATTGGCGGATTAATATTTGCATTAACAAGCTGGTGTACAGGTGTACCTAATAAAGTGCTCACTGAGTGTATGTTGTGTTGTTTATTGAAGCAAGCTCATCACAGGTTGCAAGGTGTCATCAGGTAGCCAGTGTGTAGATGGAGGTCTCACCAGGTAGCCAGTGTGTAGATGGAGGTCTCACCAGGTAGCCAGTGTGTAGATGGAGGTCTCACCAGGTAGCCAGTGTGTAGATGGAGGTCTCACCAGGTAGCCAGTGTGTAGATGGAGGTCTCACCAGGTAGCCAGTGTGTAGATGGAGGTCTCACCAAGATGGGAAAGGGCCCTCATAGATGTTTCTTTCAGGGTAGGAGAGCTGTTCATTCTCAACAGAGATTTTACTCATTGTAATCCAGGAATGACCTGGAATGAAGTGGTAAATATTGTCTGTGTTGCTGTGTAGCTTTTCACTGCCCAAAGGACCGGCTTTGCCTTTGAAGCCTGTGCCGTTTATCAAAGTCAAAGCAGCAGCTCCACACAGCTCAAATAAGTAATGAGGGCCTGTGGTTAAATGTGTGCTGGGGGTCAGTTCATGAATAATGGAGGGTACGGTGGAGAGCAGGGGTGGCTGATTTGGGCTCTACATCTTTATTTGTCTTTATGGGTCGAGATCTTCTTTAAATCTCTCCCTTCAAATGATCCACTCCACCCTGCAGCCGAGATCTGGACTAATGATACAAACCTGGCACCTCATGAATCACCCCTCCCCCCCCACCTTCCACCTCCGCCCAACCTCCCCCAACCCCCTCCCCCAACCACCCTCTACCCCCCTCCTCCATTTGACACATGTACAGGGTTCAGGATGGTGATGTAGGGCTCCCTGTTCAGGAACGTGTTAAAGGTGCTTTAACATGGCCGCCTCGCGGTGAAGCATTGAGGGAGTGCCCTTGGGGACGCCGGGCTTCGCATCATAAATCACATGACCACTTAGATTCAGCAGACGTTTCTTTTGTATGTTCAGATTCTGAGCATCTGTCAGGTCCACCATTAATCATGCTGTTTTTACAGCAGGTGGGGCCATCCTGGGCTGTGTAAAAATCTGTGCCTCACTCAGACCTGCTGCTCATCACCTGAGTGGCCGATAGGCTGAGGCTGGACGTATGGAACCACAGGCTTCATGACAAAATGGCTTCAGTTCCTCAGCCCCTCCTACCGCCCTGCATCATGGGAATACTGGTGAGAGAAAGATCTCTTTATAAGCCTTCACACACTTCAACAAATCACTGCCCTTGATGAGGACGGCAAGGCTCACCAACAGTCAACAGTGGACCCACTCTGACCACCGCCAATTCAGCTCTGAACAGGAGAGGTATGCATCACCTGTGGTCCTTTCTACCTGTAACATGAGCTTTCCCCCAATCCTTACCCCTCACCTCGCTCCCCTGCTACCTGTGCCCTGTCCCTGGTCTGTGACTGATCTACCCTGCTGAAAAAAACACTCAAGCTGGGATTTGAAACATCTGGTAGCTGGTTGACCAGTTCTGACCAGCTCTATAATCAACATGGTCTGACCAGTGCAACCTATGTTTTGAAACAGCTGGTAGTTGAGTGATACCCTGGTCTAATCAAGCTGGTCATAGCTGCATTACATCAAGGCACCACTCTTCCTCTCACTCAGAATGATGCTCTTTACTTTGCAATCCTGATAACATATCTGCATTCTCTTGAAAATACACTTTTTGACCAAGCAGAATGAATGTCAGCGCTCTTAGTCTCTAAGACACCCTGGTGTCACTTGCCTGTGTGGACTTGCCTGTAGAAGAATGAACAGTCATGCACAAAAGCTTCCGTAACAAAAGGAGGCTTCAATGAAAATAAACAGCCTGTTTAAAGATAAAGTGGGGATTTGTGCAGTTTCCATAGTTTATACAGTGGTGAGCGATACTATAACAGTGATTATTAAACAAAGTCAAAACCGCAGGACAACAACCTCCTGGCAGAGATGTAAGAAAGATTTGTTCCAACCACCCAGAGAGAGGTGTCAATATTCCATGTGTCAGATAAAACTCTTTTCACTTAATCTCAGAAGTCAGACCAGGCTACATACAATGTTAAGTGTGTTTAATCACAGAATCCAGGAGAGCTACTCTGAGTGTGTTTAATCATAGAATCCAGGAGAGCTACTCTGAGTGTGTTTAGTCACATAATCCAGGAGAGCTACTCTGAGTATTTTTAATCGCAAAAAGCAGAAAAGCTACTCTGAGTGTGTTTAATCATAGAATCCAGGAGAGCTACTCTGAGTGTGTTTAGTCACATAATCCAGGAGAGCTACTCTGAGTGTGTTTAATCACACAAAGCAGAAGAGCTACTCTGAGTGTGTTTAATCATAGAATCCAGGAGAGCTACTCTGAGTGTGTTTAATCACACAAAGCAGAAGAGCTACTCTGAGTGTGTTTAATCAGAGAATCTAGGAGAGCTTTCAGGTAGAAACACATAAACCAATCAGCCAGGTACCTGCATTTACCACTTCTGTCAGATCATTTATGCATGCCCTCACTCAAAGAATATGTTAGAAAAAAATATTTAACATTTGTGTCATATATATTACACAAATATTTAGCCCACCATGGAGCTGGCTGGAATGAAATCCAATATTTTCCTTTACTACAGAAATACAAAAAGACAAGGGCATGATTACTGGGGCAGAACTTGTTATTTCAGGCAAGTGTGAGTAATTTGCATTGTGGCCTCAATGCCACAGTTCTTTTTATCAAATTAGCTACATATCAAATAGCCTGAATGATAAATTAACCCTGTTTCTATGTCTGGTTAATGATATAATAATAACATTCATGAGTTAATAGGGGCTTTATTGTGCAAGTAGCCTAAAGCCAGTCCCCTCGCAGCTTAAGGAAACCTGATCTTAAATCTTGACATTTTCATGTTATATTAGAGGTGTGTGTTCTCTCGTCTATGTGACAGTTAACATGAGCGAAAAAAATCAACCTTGAAAAGCGCCACATTTCTGACAGCCCTGTTTCTGATCTGAGCTGGGTTACAGGATGGTGTGGGCGTTTCAGTCATATGCAAATGACTCAAAGACATCACACATAAACAAATGCGCATGGCTTCGGTTGCTAGGTTGCACACTGTACTTGTGCAGCCGATGTAGCTGGTTACCATGGCAGCGATGGCAGTAATATTTCTATGGTGAGGCCATGTGTGAGGCTGAAGAGCCTGATGAACCTAGGAAGATGTTGTCATGGAGGATGCCATGTTTTGCACACCCAGCCGGTGAATAGTAGGTTTAATTAGCCGGGAATGCTCAGGTTGCTCATTAAAGCGGTAGTGTTGCCACATTACGGTACATTGTGAGCTGAACAAAAAGACATGGAGCTATGTAGCAAACTTTACATGTTATGTCTCCTTTTCCAGAATGTTTTTCTTGTCTTTCCACTGTAATGGCATGAGTCAGCATGTCAGGAACTGCCTGTTGGTGAAGTGCTGGATGTGGGCTACACCCCCCACTGCCTGTTGGTGAAGTGCTGGATGTGGGCTACACCCCCCACTGCCCCCCCACACCCGGCACTCACATATAACTGGGCTGATTGGCTGAATATATGACAAAATATTTTTTTACCAGGAACTCATGTGGAATTGTTTTGGGATAATGCCAAAAAAACAACAAATCAGAGATAGTATTAGAGTATGAGAGAGTTATTATAATACTAGTATTAGAATCTGACCAAGTATGGCACATGCAGCTAGGATCTGACCCAGTATGACACCATTTAGAAGCTTGTTGAGCCCGAGATGTGATAACTGTGATAAGTTATTGTAGAGTCCATCTCATTAGAGAACAATATGTAAGAGGTGTGCACTCAAGCTGTACAACACCTGTAAAAATGACCAGAGAATGATATATATTATACAGATGTTAAGATTATCAGCTGAGAGCCTTGATACACTTGAGCCAGAATTGGCTAGTCATCCAGGACAGTTTTATTTAACACTCCTACGTCACCCTCCTGCTCACCTACGTCACCCTCCTGCTCACCTACGTCACCCTCCTGCTCACCTACGTCACCCTCCTGCTCACCTACATCACCCTCCTGCTCACCTACGTCACCCTCCTGCTCACTTACCTCCAGTGGCTGCCTGTGCCATTGGTGCTAGCTTTCCAAGCAGTGAAGGCCCCATCTTACCTCTAAAAGACCATCAGACCCTACACACCTGCCACTGCAGGATGCACTTCCGCCTCCGGGTCACGACTGCTGTCTGTTCTGGCTCCACGGTGGTGGAACAACCTCCCTGTAGAGGTCAGAACAGCAGAATCTCTCAAGCGCAGACTGAAGACGCACCTCTTCAAGCTGCACCTCTCCCCGTCCCTCCCTACCTCCCTGTAAACCTTAACTGATGTCTTCACTTGTATTATTCACTTGTGTTTTTTGGATGATACCTTAGCTAGTTTTGTTTGGCTAGATAAGCTGTATATTCATATTTGCGTGGTGCGGTATTGTATATATATAAAATAAAATAATAATCATAAAAACTGATGATCAAATAGGCCCTGGTCCTTATCTTTGTTGTACAGGTAGCAGCTGAAATGGTACTTCCCTCTAGGGTCTTTCAGCGCACTTATCCCTGGTTATGGGTATGCACTTTGCACTTTGTTGTACGTCGCTCTGGATAAGAGTGTCTGCCAAATGCCATTAATGTAATGTAATGTAATGTTAATTCATATTATGATCATTACACTGTCAGATTAATCCTGGTTATGCATTTTGCACTTTGCTGTACAATATTCAGTGTCTGCCATGTAATGTAAGGTTCTACAGATACCTTCCCCAATACAACCCTGCACCTTGGGGAGGCTGCCCTGAGAACACCTGGAGAACACGTAAGTGCACTTTAGTGCTTGCATTTGAGTCATGGATGCAGATTAAGTTTAGTCTAGGACTAGGCTTAATCTGTTTTTGTGAAACTGGCTGTTGGTACTTTGCATAGTCGTTAGCTGATGTACTGCAGTTGGAGTTTGCCCATGTGCAAATCGTTTTAGGATGATTTGTGATTCAGAAATGGATCAGCATATGAAGGGAACATACCTATGTTCCCTCAGCCCTGTGTTCCCTCAGATCAGTACCTCCACCAAGGCGTGTCGTGGTAAGAGAGAGGTGGGTCATTTTTTACCCTTGTTTCCCCTCATTGATTAATACAGTTGATGTGAAAATAGGTAATCACAATTTTCTCAAATTGACCCAACATAAAGACCGTGTTAATTTAGTTGACAATAATTAATTTTGTTGATCATTTTCGTCACAGTTTTCGTCAATGATGTTTTTTTCACTGACGAAAACGAGAGAACTAAAGAAAAACGAATTCATGATGACAAAAACTATGACAAAATATATTGGCACTCGGGGCTGAGGGCAGACCCCCATATGGACATTTATAGGAACATTTCAGCAAATTATGATAGGCTCACGATTCCAAAATGGCTATATAAAGGAAGCCCATTGTTGGAGTGTCTTCAACTACATAACATTAAAGGTACAATAGGTAAAATTTTCGTGTTAAAACATTGTTACAAGACCATTTTAAATCCCTTCCTATCATTGAAAAAGGCTCACTGACATGTTGACTCAGCCTCTGCCAGTGTTTATAGTCCTTAAATTTGGGTTTCAAAAAAATGCAGTTGACTGCACTCTGTACCAAAACATTGTATAGCTGTAATAATTCAAGCTCATTGGTTGAAATTTGGTTCTAATTGCCACAGCCAATCGTGTTTTCAATGTCAGCGCCTTCACAGAGAAGGCGGAGGGATAAACAGTGTTGTGGTTTGAAGGTGTTTGTTGCCACAATTCCTCTCTTGACCATTAGAAATCCAAAATAACCTACATTACCTAATAACTTGTGTTCATTGTTTATGTGTAAGGTTAGCTGTTGTGCACTAGTTCATGGCACTCTAGCTGGCTAAGTTAGTTATGTAATGGGTTAATGAGATCAAAATCCTGTTGGCTGTTTGGGTACATTCTGTGAGACTACTGATAGCATGCGTCTACATCAGACCTTGTTTTATTGGCATGCCTTTGGATCTGCGGCCATCTTAATTATGATCATTGCAATTTATGCGATATGGCCATCTACATCTGATGATAGAAAGAGCGGATGGTAGAATGTCAGAATAAAAGGATGATTTAGTGCGAAGGGACTTGTAATCGGGCCGATCATAATAACCTGATTCCGCAGGATCTCAGAACGACAGGCGCGTGTGAGAGCGGTGACAAAAAGTGAAAAACGATCTGTGCGCTTTCTGACTTTTACTAATAGGTTTCCATGGAAACCGTAAGCACAGCCTGGCTGGGTGTTCATCTGGAGTCACAATACACTCGCCTCATATTTAACACTCATTTATCCTCACTTCAGACATCGATTCATAGATTTATACAGAGCCTGGCTGAAGGCTTCCTTTCGCCAGCTCAAAACCCCTCAAACATACAATTAAGTCTTAATTTTTAAACGCATTCTAGACTAGAAGTCAGCGATACTCTGTTGTTCAGGGGTAAATTGGACTCCTCCATCCTCCTGTCTCCAGGTGCTTTGATATTATAGTGAGCACGGTAGATACTTCCATTCAAAATGGCAAATATCTCAAAACCAATCTCAATTACATTTCCTAGGTCTACTACAATGGCGACTTCTGTGACAAACACCCAGCCATACAAATAAGTACGCTTCTGGGAGAAATGAAATGTACTGGCACCTCCCACACGAATAGTGAATCTCCCATTTGATTAAAACAGAAATAGTTGCCACAGCTGGAATATGTAGCTACACATTTTGTTCACTGGATCCAATGCAATGCACTGACACTTGTTTTATTACAGTAAATAGTAAGGGCAGCCAAAAAGAGACAAGCTAGGAAAACTTACAGCACTCCGAAATGGAGTTTTCTAAACTGCCCTCCGTCGTCAAGGGCGTCTATTAGCTAAGGTAGCTAGCTAGCCGTTAGTAAAGCAAAAGTAGCTACGGGTATCCATTTTGCCCTCTGAAATTAAACACAAACTAATCAAACATCCCGCTAATTTTGCATGCCAGCTCAGTGAGACAATAGTGCACAGCTACCTAGCTAGTCAGCTAATAGCGTATTGTCTGTAGAATAGTGAATGTAGCTAGCTTCACCAACTAGCTAATGCCAATGTGCCCTGGAGCAATGCAGGGTTAAGGGCCTTGCTCAAGGGCCCAACGGCTGTGCGGATCATAGACCGGGATTAGAACCACCGACCTTGCGTGTCCCAGTCATTTACCTTAACCACTACGCTACAGGCCGCCCTAGTTAGTTACCTATATGTATGATGTTTAACTTAGCTCTAACATTAGCAATACAGACTCTGTCAGCGTACATGCTACACCCTATGCTGTGTATACTCATGATCTAACACAGATGAACATCAGACATTTCTAGCTCTAACTAAATTCATGCGAGTGAACGCGGTTAAATCACGCAGAGCTATGCATACAATCTATGAAAACAAAACCTTTGGTTGAGAACCAATAATTTATCGCTGATGAACGGCAAAATACTAATTTTAGCCAGTAGATGGCATTAGCGTATAAGAAATGGGGAGAATTGGATTTTCTTTGCTTAAATTAGCTGAATAGATTATTTAATAAATAATATTTAATACATTCTCAGACAAGGGTTGTATTTTTAATGCATATTTACCATCACCTATCAACTATTAATTGAACCGCTCGGGGTAAAAAGACTTTAAAAGATTTAACAAAAAAACAAAAAAAAAAAACTTTGCTATAGCCATGTAGCTTATGTTCAGTTTGTTCCTAACAATTATATGGATATAATTAACATGGCAGCATAGGCTATTATTATTTTGATAAATTCAACAGATACACCTACTTGGTCATACATTCACCGAGCACATTATTAGCAACATTTTTACTTAATTGCATGAATGCGTAAGTGTAATAATCTAATCAGCCAGTTGTGTGGCAGCAGTGCAATGCATACAGTCATGTAGCTACGGGTCAGGCGCTTCAGTTAAAGTTCACCATCAACCATCAGAATGGTGACTTTGGCCGTGGAATGATTGTTGGTGGCAGACAGGGTGGTTTGAGTATCTCAGAAAATCTCTCCTGGGATTTTCATGCACACTAGTCTCTAGAATTTGCAAAGAAGCCAGTGAGCAGAAATTTTGCAGACAGAAATGCCTTGTTAATGAGAGAGATCTGAGGAGAATGGCCAGACTGGTCAAAGCTGACAAGAAGGTGACTGTAACGCAAATAACCACACATCACAACAATGGTATGCATAGGAACATCTCTGAACACACAACGCATAATAACTCTTAAGTGGATAGTCTACAGCAGTGGAAGTCTAAAAAATAAAAAAAAGTCTAATAAATACCTAATTCCAACCTAAATACCTGCTCAAAGAATTATACAAGATATGTGGTACCAAATGGGACACATGCACATGATGGAAAGTGTGCCGCCCGTAACCAGACCCTGCTCACGTTCAGCACTCCTCTCTGGAGGTCAGACCCTGCCCACGTTCAGCGCTCCTCTGAGGAGGTCAGACCCTGCCCACGTTCAGCGCTCCTCTGAGGAGGTCAGACCCTGCTCACGTTCAGCGCTCCTCTGAGGAGGTCAGACCCTGCTCACGTTCAGCGCTCCTCTGTGGAGGTCAGACCCTGCCCACGTTCAGCGCTCCTCTGTGGAGGTCAGACCCTGCCCACGTTCAGCGCTCCTCTGAGGAGGTCAGACCCTGCTCACGTTCAGCGCTCCTCTGAGGAGGTCAGACCCTGCTCACGTTCAGCGCTCCTCTGAGGAGGTCAGACCCTGCCCACGTTCAGCGCTCCTCTGTGGAGGTCAGACCCTGCCCACGTTCAGCGCTCCTCTGTGGAGGTCAGACCCTGCCCACGTTCAGCGCTCCTCTGTGGAGGTCAGACCCTGCCCACGTTCAGCGCTCCTCTCTGGAGGTCAGACCCTGCTCACGTTCAGCGCTCCTCTGAGGAGGTCAGACCCTGCTCACGTTCAGCGCTCCTCTGAGGAGGTCAGACCCTGCCCACGTTCAGCGCTCCTCTGAGGAGGTCAGACCCTGCCCACGTTCAGCGCTCCTCTGAGGAGGTCAGACCCTGCTCACGTTCAGCGCTCCTCTGAGGAGGTCAGACCCTGCCCACGTTCAGCGCTCCTCTGATGAGGTCAGACCCTGCCCACGTTCAGCGCTCCTCTGAGGAGGTCAGACCCTGCTCACGTTCAGCGCTCCTCTGAGGAGGTCAGACCCTGCTCACGTTCAGCGCTCCTCTGAGGAGGTCAGACCCTGCCCACGTTCAGCGCTCCTCTGTGGAGGTCAGACCCTGCTCACGTTCAGCGCTCCTCTGATGAGGTCAGACCCTGCTCACGTTCAGCGCTCCTCTGAGGAGGTCAGACCCTGCTCACGTTCAGCGCTCCTCTGAGGAGGTCAGACCCTGCTCACGTTCAGCGCTCCTCTGAGGAGGTCAGACCCTGCTCACGTTCAGCGCTCCTCTGAGGAGGTCAGACCCTGCCCACGTTCAGCGCTCCTCTGAGGAGGTCAGACCCTGCTCACGTTCAGCGCTCCTCTGAGGAGGTCAGACCCTGCCCACAGGGAGGGAGGTTGTTGGGTCTGTTGTACATGACTTGACGGGGCCTGTGTTTTAGCATGTGATTGGGGCGGCCTGTAGTGTAGTGGTTAAGGTAAATGACTGGGACACGCAAGGTCGGTGGTTCCTTGAGCAAGGCCCTTAACCCTACATTGCTCCAGGGGAGGATTGTCTCCTGCTTAGTCTAATCAACTGTACGTCGATCTGGATAAGAGCGTCTACCAAATGCCAATAATGTAATGTAATGTAATGTAATGGAAATAAAGCATGCTTTAGAAAAGCATGTCTCTAACTCTATATGCAAAATTGCCAATACACTCTACAGTGCACTACTCTAAGACTGTGAATTATTTGAGAGGTCTGAATCTTAAACTTATCTGCCCAGTGGTGAGCACATGTTGTTTGATGTACAGTAGGCATTATACATGGCTGTAACAATTGTCAGAGGTCTGTGCTGATACCTTGATGGAGAGCAGGCTGATGTTAGCATTAGGGCCGATATAATTTTCTATCTTTTGAGGCCTTTAGCAAATGCAACATTTTCATTAAAACACTTATTTCATATTTTATTACGCTGTACGTTGATGGTGGATATGATGGGGGAAATGGCCACTGTGGTCCTTCAGGAGCTTAAATGACTCGCTGTTGTCATGTGTAAACACAAGCAGCGCTAAATTGAGATACAGTTGTTTTTAAATCATTAGTGGTACTCTGCTGTCTTCCCTACCCTTCTCAAGGTCGGACACACACAAATACACACACACACACCAATGCATGCACGCGCGCACACGTACACACACTCACACACACACACACAAATGCAGACACCCCAACACACATACACACACACACACACACATATACGCACATACACACACACACATACACACACACACACACACATATACGCACATACACACACACACACACACATACACACACACATATACGCACATACACACACACACACACACACACACATATACGCACATGCACACACACACACACATACGCACATACGCACACACACACACACACACACACACACACACACACACGCTCACACATGCACACATACAGAAGGCAGTGATATGACAGGAGAGAAATCGATAAAACAGGCTTTCCTAGATTAAATGGGAGGGGCTCTGTTACAGATGGGATGAGTACGTGGCAGTAATCTGTATGAGTGCCATTGCATCCACCCCTTTCAGGCTGGGGGTCAGGGGTCAGGGGTGAGCAGGAGAGGGGAGGGGCTTTGCGCTCTTATCTGCGGCACTGGCGCTTAAAGGCCCGGACACACCAAACCGACGGTCGGCCGCGGAGCGCCGACAAAGATCGCCTCGCGTCGATACGCGTCGTTAATGTTGGCTGTGCCGAACACACCGCAACGACGGTCCGCCGACGGCCGAGTTGCACGTACGTTCTGCGCCTGCGTGAGAGGTAATAACTCTTGTCTTTCAAAAACTGGAAACCGGAAGACCGGGGAATGCGTTTGCATTGTGTTGGGCCTAGAAGCAGCCGTTGTCTCGCTCACAACAAACTGTTTGCAGCAATTTCCTTGTTCTCTTGCTATTTAGTAATACTAATCGAAAATGATGTCTGGTAGTGATAGTAACTTTGGAATGGCTTGCTTTCATCGCTTCCGTTTCTCTTCTCGTGCACTGATTCGCTAGCTGGACAGCCAATCAGAGAGCTCTCTCTCATCGACGGCTCCGGGGGCTCCGACGCCGATTCAACATGTTCAATGTCCTCCAAAACACACCGACGGAGTATCAGCGTGCGGGACACACCGGAAAGACTCGGCTGACAGGGCGCCACCGACACACACACAAATGCAGGAGGGCTCCTGCATTGAACATGTTGAATCGGCGTAGGAGCACTTGTGGACAAGCTCTTTTACAGTTCTTTGTGAACTCCGCCGCTGTTTTCAGCCGCCATTAATTTAACGGAAGTAAGATCAATTCAGTTAATCGCAAATGATTATGGGATATAATGACGACGAAAACTAGCGTTTTGGCGGTGTAATTGCAAGGCGATGCAGACACCCCAATGCACAAGTATAAATGCTCTCAACACCGTAGTCTCCACGTAGACTCGACAGAGGGATCAGAGAGGTGAGTCTGTAAGGCGGAGCAGAGTGGCGTGGACGGGGCAGAGAAGGGCAGGGTAGTTTGGGCTCATTGGTGGTTTGGGCATGTTGGTGGTGTGAAGTATGGAAGGTCACTGCGGAGTCAGTGGGTCTCCACGGAAACCACAGCAGGGCCAGGGCCTGAGCTCACCGGCCACTCTGATTGGCTCTGCTGGGGCGCGTCTGTTTGCTTGTTTGTTTTCTCTCTGATGTCGGCTAATCTGCTGTTTATATAAGAATGAGTGTGACACACTGAACACACACACACACACACACTCACACACACTGAACACACACACACACACAGGCTGCGGCCACACACACTGAACTCACACACTGAACACACAACACTACAGCCACACACGCACACACACACACACACACACACACACTGAACACAGACAACACTATGGCAACACACACACGCACACACACACGCACAACACTACGGCAACACACTGAACACACACATACACACACACACACTGAACGCACACACACACTCACACACACTGAATGCACACACACACACACTCACACACACTGAACGCACACACACACTCACACTGAACGCACACACACACACACACACACACACACTGAACGCACACACACACCACACACACACACACACACACACTGAACTCACACACACACACTCACACTGAACGCACACACACACACACACACACACACACACACACACACACACACACTCACACACTGAACGCACACAGAGTTTTAATCTGGAGGGGAAAACAATAGAGAGGTCTCAGCACTGCTGGCTGCAGGCCTGGGGTGGGCGTGTGGACGGTTTTGGCCACTAGAGGGCAGAAGCGCTCTGCGTGCTCCGCTCTGGCCTGGGGAGGACAGATGAACACGCAGCTCTGGGTACAATAGGTTATTTAAAGAATAAGACTCCCAGTGTCTGCTGTTTGTTGACACAAACTCAGATGAGATTCAAAGAACAGCAGCAAATTGCTATGTAAGACAGCCATCTGTGCTGGTGCAGACCCCCTGAACCAGCATCTCACACACCCCCTGAACCAGCATCACACACACCCCCTGAACCAGCATCACACACACCCCCTGAACCAGCATCTCACACACCCCCTGAACCAGTATCTCACACATCCCCTGAACCAGCATCACACACACCCCCTGAACCAGCATCACACACACCCCCTGAACCAGCATCTCACACACCCCCTGAACCAGCATCTCACACACCCCCTGAACCAGCATCTCACACACCCCCTGAACCAGCATCTCACACACCCCCTGAACCAGTATCTCACACACCCCCTGAACCAGCATCACACACACCCCCTGAACCAGCATCTCACACACCCCCTGAACCAGCATCTCACACACCCCCTGAACCAGCATCACACCTGCTTACACACCAGCAGGTTCAGTATTTATTATTGAGCTCTAGGAATAACTGATGACAATGCTTTTTGAAAAAAAATTCCATCTTTTACTTGGGGGTTATGAAAATGTGTTTAATAATCAAATAAGGATAATTTCATCCTGTTTAGAACTAGCTGTGTTATCCTGTTTGAATGATTAATTTATTTATTAATGTTTATTCAGATGCTATAGATAATGCAAATGAACACTGTCCAGTCGATTTGTTCAGTATTTGTGCTCTGTGCAGTCAGCCCAGGTTCAGGATTCTGTCAGAGCCTTCACTGCACTGTTAATACCATCTGTGTCCCAGAACCCACCGGCTGCCTGTCGGGCCGGACCAGGCTGGACCGGGAAAACGGCGTGCAAACGGAGGATGCAGGCAGCTCTACATCCCACACTGTGAGTGTGAGTGGTGTGAGTTTGGTGTGTGTGTGTGTGTGTGAGAGTGTGTGTGGTGTGTGTGTGTGAGTTTGGTGTGTGTGAGTGTGAGTGTGTGAGAGTGTGTCTGTCAGCCTGATATGCTCCAGCAAACACACTCCAGATTTAGATCTGCTGCTGGAGAAAGGTCCCCCCATTACAGAGTGTTGGTCTCCCTGTGACTGCGCTGGTCTCCCTATGACTGCGCTGGTCTCCCTATGACTGTGCTGGTCTCCCTATAACTGTGCTGGTCTCCCTGTGACTGTGCTGGTCTCCCTATAACTGTGCTGGTCTCCCTGTGACTGTGCTGGTCTCCCTGTGACTGCGCTGGTCTCCCTATGACTGCGCTGGTCTCCCTATGACTGCGCTGGTCTCCCTATGACTGTGCTTGTCTCCCTATAACTGTGCTGGTCTCCCTGTGACTGTGCTGGTCTCCCTGTGACTGCGCTGGTCTCCCTGTGACTGCGCTGGTCTCCCTGTGACTGTGCTGGTCTCCCTGTGACTGTGCTGGTCTCCCTGTGACTGCGCTGGTCTCCCTATGACTGTGCTGGTCTCCCTATGACTGCGCTGGTCTCCCTGTGACTGCGCTGGTCTCCCTGTGACTGTGCTGGTCTCCCTATGACTGTGCTGGTCTCCCTATAACTGTGCTGGTCTCCCTGTGACAGAGCTCTAGTCTCCTTGGACAGGTACAGGATTACATTCCCATCTGCAGTAGAGGAGCGGCCGTGCTCTGGAGCCCAGGGAGCAGGCCTATCAGGAGGGCTGAGTCCAGAGAGTGGGCCTATCAGGAGGGCTGAGTCCAGGGAGCAGGCCTATCAGGAGGGCTGAGCCCAGGGAGCAGGCCTATCAGGAGGGCTGAGTCCAGAGAGTGGGCCTATCAGGAGGGCTGAGGGCAGGGAGCAGGCCTATCAGGAGGGCTGAGGGCAGGGAGCAGGCCTATCAGGAGGGCTGAGGGCAGGGAGCAGGCCTATCAGGAGGGCTGAGTCCAGGGAGTGGGCCTATCAGGAGGGCTGAGTCCAGGGAGCAGGCCTATCAGGAGGGCTGAGGGCAGGGAGTGGGCCTATCAGGAGAGCTGAGTCCAGGGAGCAGGCCTATCAGGAGGGCTGAGTCCAGGGAGCGGGCCTATCAGGAGGGCTGAGCCCAGGGAGCAGGCCTATCAGGAGGGCTGAGGGCAGAGAGCAGGCCTATCAGGAGGGCTGAGTCCAGGGGGCAGGCCTATCAGGAGGGCTGAGGGCAGGGAGCAGGCCTATCAGGAGGGCTGAGGGCAGGGAGCAGGCCTATCAGGAGGGCTGAGTCCAGGGGGCAGGCCTATCAGGAGGGCTGAGTCCAGGGAGCAGGCCTATCAGGAGGGCTGAGTCCAGGGAGCAGGCCTATCAGGAGGGCTGAGTTCAGGGAGCAGGCCTATCAGGAGGGCTGAGGGCAGGGGGCAGGCCTATCAGGAGGGCTGAGGGCTCGGGGCCTGATGGGGGAATGCAGGCTGACAGGAACATGGGCGCTGGTTAAATCACACGCCCCTCCTCTGTCATCCGCGCTCTCTGGAGCCCGCTGCGTGTTCTGGAGTTCCACAGAGCACGTGTTAATGACGTGACCCCCACCGGCACACGCGTGTTCACCAGCTGCCTGTCAGCCCCGAGGCCTGGAGTCTGGGCGAGTCACACCCACAGGTACTGAGAGAGAGAGAGGGGGGGGGGGGGGAGGGAGAAATAAATCAGGAGAGAGAGAGGAAGGGAGGGAGGGAGAAAGAGATCAGGAGAGTGAGAGTTGGGGTGAGAGAGAGGAGAGCAAGATAGATTGAGAGTGGAGAGAGAGATAGAGAGAGAGCGGGAGAGATCAGGGCTTTGTCTTCTGTTTGGAAATTGTAGTCCTGAGGATTGAAGACAGAAGACTGATGGTGGGAGTTGGTAGTCCTGAGGATAGATCCAGTCGGCAACATGTCATAGGCATGTAGGTGGAGCCTTCCAAGGGGTTCAGAATAGGGAGCTCTTGTAGATAATTGCTAAAATATTTTGATAAATAATACTGGAAGCAAATTGCATTCAATCATTATATTTCAAGACAAGCAGAGGTATTTTGGCAAACATAAACCAAACAGGAGTGCTGTTCTTGCACAATTATAGAGTAGGCAGATGATCTAACTCAATTGCTTCCAACATTTTTCTAGCTTTTTAAATTCCACGTCAACTACGTTATGATCCATAACCATGAACAGTAGGCTGACTACCTACACTAATTAACCAGACTACCTAGTTCATCTTCATCGTTTGGTTTCACTTTTTAGATCAAATTGCAGGAAAGGTGTTAACAATTTCATTTTACAGGCTAAAGCCTTTGGCTGTTGCTAGCCACAGGCTTCTTGGAAGGTCAATAAAAGTACAGTTCCAGGACCTGTTTTCTCTGCTTAAGCCACATGGTAGCTTTCTGAAAATAGCTATGATTGTAGGACTACATTTTGTGCTCATTTAAAGACCGCTCCAGGATAGATTATAGCGTTTTTGTGGGCGTGTCCGTTCTTGCCAACTGGATCCATGGAAGGCATAAGACCAATGGTGGGAGTGGAGGTCCTGAGGACGGAGGCAGAGGACGGTAGGAATTTCAGTCCTGTGTCTCTAACCAATACAGACACGTTCCAGGTATATGTAAAATGGTGTTCATTGTTAGAGTCTGGCAGTCTGGGAAATAATCAGAGATATAAAGATATAAAGAGCTGATCCCCTGCAGGAGGGAGTGGCCTGTCTGTCAGTTCAGAGCTGAATCTCCGTCAGAAACGCACCTGCAGTCCTTCTGATCTCGCAGGAGAGTCTCTGAATCTGAAAATATAGCGAGTGTTATTTCCCCTGGCATAAAAGGGAAGATTTGGTGTGAAGATGAGCATGGAAAAGGCAAAAAGGTTCCATCTGTGGTATTGGGCAAATCTTTCAGCTGTTCCTAATGGTACTGGTCATTATTTGGGCAAATCTTTCAGCTGTTCCTAATGGTACTGGTCATTATTTGGGGTGGGGAGAGAGGGAATGAAAATGACTAGCACTAATATGATGTTAATGGCTAACTGATCTTCCCATAATTAACTTTGCTCCCCCTTACTTTGCGGGCCAATTAACCAATTAGCCGTCTGTGCTTTTCAGATTAGTCCAGTGCCGTTTGACAGACCCACATTTCCACTTCCTCTCCACACATAATACGGAGGAGATAAGGCTGCCTCTCTACCTGCGCCTGTAATTACCTCCCCAGCACGCTCACAATGTTCAATTAACTTCAGTGGAATTGTCCTACACCCAAGTGGGAAGTTGATCGCTCTTGCAGGAAGTCATCAATGTTTGATTTTAGCTTGGTCTGAAACATGCTAGGTTATGCACTGTATTAATTGGATTCCTGGAATAAATGAATAAATAAGAAAAATAAAATGTTTCTGCCATAGCACATTATATTGTGTTTTATTAATGTTGTAATAAGATTGCACTTCAAAGCCAGTATGGAAGCCCTGTGAAACTAACTGTAACTGCAGGGCGGCCTGTAGTGTAGTGGTTAAGGTACATGACTGTAGTGTAGTGGTTAAGGTACATGACTGTAGTGTAGTGGTTAAGGTACATGACTGTAGCGTACTGGTTAAGGTACATGACTGTAGCGTAGTGGTTAAGGTACATGACTAGCGTAGTGGTTAAGGTACATGACTGTAGTGTAGTGGTTAAGGTACATGACTGTAGCGTAGTGGTTAAGGTACATGACTGTAGTGTAGTGGTTAAGGTACATGACTGTAGTGTAGTGGTTAAGGTACATGACTGTAGTGTAGTGGTTAAGGTACATGACTGTAGTGTAGTGGTTAAGGTACATGACTGTAGCATAGTGGTTAAGGTACATGACTGTAGTGTAGTGGTTAAGGTACATGACTGTAGCGTACTGGTTAAGGTACATGACTGTAGCGTAGTGGTTTAGGTACATGACTGTAGTGTAGTGGTTAAGGTACATGACTAGTGTAGTGGTTAAGGTACATGACTGTAGCGTAGTGGTTAAGGTACATGACTGTAGTGTAGTGGTTAAGGTACATGACTAGTGTAGTGGTTAAGGTACATGACTGTAGCGTAGTGGTTAAGGTACATGACTATAGCGTAGTGGTTAAAGTACACGACTGTAGCATAGTGGTTACGGTACATAACCCTGTAGTGTAGTGGTTAAGTTACGTGACTGGGACCCGCAAGGTCGATGGTTCTAATCCCAGTGTAACCACAATAAGATCCGCACAGCCGTTGGGCCCTTGAGCAAGGCCCTTAACCCTGGAGGATTGTCTCCTGCTCAGTCTAATCAACTGTATGTAATGTAACCCCAGCCCCCTATTGGGCCAGGGCTGAACTGCAGCTGTGCCAATGCAGCCTATGAGAACAGCTTACTGCTTTTAAATCAGCTGATTGGCTAACCTAAGGGTGGCATTTTTATAGGCTGCTGATGGAGAAACATGAACTCCAAATGTGAAAATATTATTCTTATTTTCTTATTTCTATTGAATGCATCTTCAAGGTATATTCATAAGGTTTTTTTTCAGTCCAAAGTCCAGTGTGCCGTTCCTCCCAATGAAACGCTGCGTTAGTTTGGGACTCTCCCGCTGCCTGGTCTATAATGATGAAGAGTTAATGACCAAATGATTGAAGCATTGTTTTGTACGGGGGAATCGTTCTGCTCAGCTCTCCGTTAAGTGAACAGCACATGATGTGGTTCTGTGTGTCTGTCCTGACTTTGCCCAATGTCACACACTTCATTCAGCACATGGATTCCATCACATTGGGTGTTTGAGCCAATAAGTTGTTACATTTGAATCTTCTTCAGTTTTCTGTCCGAGAAGATGGAAGGAAAACATAAAACACATAAGCCAGTATCGGTCCAATTACCCCCTGATATTTACCGCTGTGACCTTATTCATGTGAAGGGGGGGGCGTGGGGGGCCCTGGGGGAGCGGAGGCGTGGGGGGATAAGCCTGTAGCAGTGTGTGGCTGTGTGTAGCTGTGTGTGGCGGTGTGTGGCGGTGTGTGGCAGTGTGTAGCTGTGTGTGGCTGTGTGTAGGTGTGTGTAGCTGTGTGTGGCGGTGTGTGGCAGTGTGTAGCTGTGTGTGGGGGTGTGTGGCTGTGTGTAGGTGTGTGTGGCAGTGTGTAGCTGTGTGTGGCTGTGTGTAGGTGTGTGTGGCAGTGTGTAGCTGTGTGTAGGTGTGTGTAGGTGTGTGTGGCAGTGTGTGGCTGTGTGTAGGTGTGTGTGGCTGTGTGTGGCAGTGTGTGGCTGTGTGTAGCTGTGTGTGGCAGTGTGTAGCAGTGTGTAGGTGTGTGTGGCTGTGTGTAGGTGTGTGTGGCAGTGTGTGGCTGTGTGTAGGTGTGTGTGGCAGTGTGTAGCAGTGTGTAGGTGTGTGTGGCTGTGTGTAGCTGTGTGTGGCTGTGTGTGGCAGTGTGTAGCAGTGTGTAGGTGTGTGTAGGTGTGTGTGGCAGTGTGTAGGTGTGTGTGGCAGTGTGTGGCTGTGTGTAGCTGTGTGTGGCAGTGTGTGGCTGTGTGTAGGTGTGTGTAGGTGTGTGTGGCAGTGTGTAGGTGTGTGTGGCAGTGTGTGGCTGTGTGTAGCTGTGTGTGGCAGTGTGTGGCTGTGTGGCGGTGTGTGTAGCTGTGTGTAGGTGTGTATGGCAGTGTGTAGCTGTGTGTGGCAGTGTGTGGCTGTGTGTAGGTGTGTGTGGCGGTGTGTAGCTGTGTATGGCTGTGTGTGGCAGTGTGTAGCTGTGTGGCGGTGTGTGTAGCTGTGTGTAGGTGTGTATGGCAGTGTGTAGCTGTGTGTGGCAGTGTGTGGCTGTGTGTAGGTGTGTGTGGCGGTGTGTAGCTGTGTATGGCTGTGTGTGGCAGTGTGTAGCTGTGTGTAGCTGTGTGTGGCTGTGTGTAGGTGTGTGTAGCTGTGTGTGGCTGTGTGTGGCAGTGTGTAGGTGTGTGTGGCTGTGTGTAGGTGTGTGTAGCTGTGTGTGGCTGTGTGTGGCAGTGTGTGGCAGTGTGTAATGGTGTGTAGCTGCTGGCAGGCTTGGCACAGGGTGTGACATCTGAGTACATCTGAGGTGCGACAGCGGCCTGTCCGTAAGCCATCTGCTGTCTGCTGTCTGCTGTCTGCTGTCTGCTGTCTGCTGTCTGCTGTCTGCTGTCTGCTGTCTGCTGTCTGCTGTCTGCTGTCTGCTGTCTGCTGTCTGACGTCTGACTGTCACAATGTAAGGAATGATTATTTAAATAATATCATCTGCTTTTCCCCCAGCTGATAGGACAGTACTGTGCTGGAGCAGGGCTGAGGTTTGGAGTCCAGCCCGTGAGGGAGGGAGGCTGGGTCGTGGTGTCAGCGTGGGGATCCAGAGAGGTCAGTCGAGGGCCGAGGATTGGCTGCTGCAGAATCCACCCTTTTATTTACGGTTATTCTCAGTCCACAGTCAGGACCAGCCACATGTCTTATGCATGCGGTATTGTCAGAAAAGTCTCAGTTCTGCTTATTTCAGTACTGCTGATTCAGTTTTTTGTTCCTACTTTGAGAAAAACACACAGTTTAAGTGATTATTTTTCTTCACTGACCTGGGTATTCTGTCGTAAGCCCCTTTGGGCAGACTGTGTTAGGCGTCTTTGGGCAGGCTGTGTTAGGCGTCTTTGGGCAGACTGTGTTAGGCGTCTTTGGGAAGGCTGTGTTAGGCGTCTTTGGGCAGACTGTGTTAGGCGTCTTTGGGCAGGCTGTGTTAGGCGTCTTTGGGCAGACTGTGTTAGGCGTCTTTGGGCAGGCTGTGTTAGGCGTCTTTGGGCAGACTGTGTTAGGCGTCTTTGGGCAGACTGTGTTAGGCGTCTTTGGGCAGGCTGTGTTAGGCGTCTTTGGGCAGACAGTGTTAGGCGTCTTTGGGCAGACTGTGTTAGGCGTCTTTGGGCAGACTGTGTTAGGCGTCTTTGGGCAGACTGTGTTAGGCGTTGTGTTTTTCACTTCCTACATGAAGCAGTTGCACACAAAAAACACGACTGGCTGAAAGTAAAATAGTCTGCCTGATTAAGATGAACATTTTTGGTTCTGTCAATACTCCGCAGGAACTGAATTTTTGTGTTCAGCCAGTTTTTATCTGATTGTGTGAAATGTTGTCTCACTTGAAGGCTAGATGTAAATTATTGGTCTGATTTGATCCTTATCTTGTGTACTGGCGGTTATGGAGCATGTGTGAACACTGTGTACAGATCCACAGGAGGGTTAAGGTTGAGAAATATACTGTTTGATTCATCTAACTGGATTCAGGAGTGGACATGGAGCTGAAG